>NC_133475.1:17516565-17546940 GCF_025370935.1 Choristoneura fumiferana | reverse complement strand
AATATATATATATATATATATATAAGAGATATCTCATGATACTAGCGCCAAATAGTCTGCCACAGAAGCTCCTATTTACGAGTACGTAGGTACTTATATGGAAGATCAAAATCACTCAAAACGCAATAAAAAAACTATGCTTGATAAGGATTTTTCTGCGAATAGACCTCATGGTCTATTTGCCAATTTCGACCTTTTTGCCATTATTGTGATTGGTTAATAACTATCTACAAATGAGCCAATTAGAAGCAAGACTGTAACGTCAAACGGACTTCTCGATGCTAACGCGATCTAGCTATATCTATTTTGCCTGTCAAGAAATTTTAATTGCTTAACTAAAATCAAATTAACATCAGAGTTATCATTTTATTTTGAAGATAAACCATTCTAAAAACTAACTAGTTATTTAAAATGTTATGTTCTTTTCGAGATTTAACGTTTTTTTTTATTCGACTGTATGGCAAACGAACAAGTGGGTCTTCTGATGGTAAGAGATCACCAACGCCCATAAACATTTGCCAATACCAGAGGTATTGCAGATGCGTTGCTAACCTAGAGGCCTAAGATGGGATACCTCAAGTGCCAGTAATTTCACCGGCTGTCTTACTCTCCACGCCGAAACACAACAGTGCAAGCACTGCTGCTTAACGGCAGGATTAGCGAGCAAGATGGTGGTAGCAATCCGGGCGGACCTTGCACAAGGTCCTACCACCTGCACCACGTTTTGGTTGATACAAGGTTCTACCACATTTCAAATAGCTTTTATGATTATATAATATTAGTATCATCATTGAGTATCATGCAATTATTTTTAATTATTGATGGTTTCTTCACAGCTACACGGAACAATGAGGAAGGCGAATCAGGTTTATACCGAAGATAATTTTTACGGTGATGCACCGCTTCTAGGAAGTAAAGAAGTGAAAAAAGTGATTGAGGCTGAAGCAGCGAATGAAGACCATAGGTTTATATAAGCAATCTTGATCATAAAGTGATTTAAATTAATGCGAAGCTTCGCCAGTAATACGGTATTTGACTATTTTGTATATGTTTTATAAATTAAAACTACACAATGCCTGTTATTGAATAGAAAAACAATTTTTAAGCTACCTTTACAAATAACAAAGTTATAAAAGTTTGAAAATCAAGATTAGACAGAGAAAGACTACTGGCATGTGGGTCACACGCCAGTACCGCCATACTTGCTGCATAGAGAAAAGCGTTTAAGAAAGAGACAGGTATATAGATTTTTCAAAAAATCACTATAAATCCAATTTTCAACCGATTTAAATTTTCTCTTCGGTAAACACTATCTGTATATCTATATTTTCATAATAATATTAAGATCTGGCAAAATCAGGAGTTGTCAAATACTGTATTGACAATGTTGTGTCAACAAAATTATAACTATATAAGATATGAAATGGAAAAGGTCTGGCACTTTCTAAACTAAAAAAATACAATATGTTATCCTTTTCTAGATGTTACAAAATGATAATACTATTTTGTTTTATAACGAATACAATTACCAATGCTCAAAATCATAACTGGGTATTTACTTGAAATAAACATCGTACGGCAAAGGAGTTTAATTCGTTGGCCACCATGGAACTATTTCACAGTAAACGTCATAGTGACAAGGAATGTTGTAATGACTTTTCCTTTGAAAAGGGTCCATGGTGGCCCATGAATTAAATTCCTTGACTGTACATTATCAAAATAATAATAATTATACAGGTAATATAATATCATGGAACACTTGACACCAATTGACCTAGTAAGAATAATAATAAGAATATATTTTAATTTCATTAAAAATTGTTTTGGACAATTTCTGCAATAATCCATTATTTCGAGCTATCAACTTCAACGACCGACATTGTACCATTAACTGCATTTTTAACATATTAACAGTAAAAATAAGCGCCGAATGTACTTTATGAACAAAAAAATATTGAATAAAGAATTCTAAATAGGTCGCACATGACATTTAATACCGTATAAACTCACAATGCTTCTGTATTACATGATGAGTTATATGTAGAGGTAAGCTTAAAATTATTATTCAATACCCTCCTGACGCCCAAAGTCCTTTATAAAGGACTTATCAGTAATTTGACATTGAACTCTCTCAGAAGTGACATAAAGTTTCATTTTCATAAAACAAAAATTTGACTTGGATGTTAGAAGGATACAGTTTTATTTTGAATGTCAGTATTGAATGTCATGTGCGCCTTCTTGATTGCATTTTTCTAATAAATAATATTTGTAATGAAGCCTAAAAGCAAAACATTAACGCAGCACGTTAATAAGAGTAAGCTTCTTGACATGTTTCGACCACCTTGGAAGACAGGTTAACATGAAATTAGTCGAATCAAACCCGATTCCTCTGAAGAAGCTTTGAAGTAACATCAACATAATCCGAAACAGACCCCTAAAAACATTTTCATAGGGCATCGATTTTAAAATCCCATCTAATTTTCACATCCCGCGGCGACCGGAGTTAGCCCTCGTGGCTTTTCAAAAGGATTTTTAACAATGTATCGGTTCAGTGAGTCGTGGAACGCGACGGGGGGCGACTTTAATTGCATGTGTAAGAGACAGTAAAAAAGTACGAGTTGATACGTTGATGAAATGCTTGTGTGGCAAACAATCGGGAAATTCTATGAATTTTCAGATATTTTGCGAAGTATTGATGTTTGTGTAAAAAGTCAAAGTCAAATACCTTTATTCAATTTAGGCTATAACAAGCACTTATGGATGTCAAAAAAAAAAACCACCACCGTGGTTTCCTTAAAAAAAGATTTTAAAGATCTCTTTTGTAAGATAAAAATTGACTCAATGTCTGCAGCAGATCCCCATAAAATAAGTATAGAAATGTTTGGCGGTTGAAGGTTTTCCTGAAATTGCATTGGTGGTCTATGTGCTTATCAATAGATAAACATAGGTAATGGTTGCTGTGGCGGAGGTGAAAGCGAAAAAGAAGATATTTGCCTCCGCAGCATGATAAGAATGCAGATAATCTGACTACAGTAGTTGTTTATATTGTGGGTTATTAGACAATCAGTAATTTAGTTATCTAACTCGTTTATAGGTCTAAATTAAATTACTGTTTGTTTTACTTCCATTCTTTTCAAACTTATACCTCGAATATACTGAAAAATAATGCCTGTAAAAGTTTATTTTAAAGGCATTATTTTCCTGCTTATTTCAGGTATAAGTTTGAAATAAATAGTAATTTAATTTAGGCCTAGTTTAACTTTAAAAAAAAACATGATATTTTAAAAGTTCGAAGAGTCACCCAGAAAATTTAAATAAGATCTTGGTAAGGTTTAAAAACCGTGCTTAACATGGTGTGGCTTAATTAATTATTACTTATTTAATGGCCGATTCTTTGATCGGCCGCTGGACAATTAATTGCAACCCGTTTACTTTGAGCACTGCCGACGGATCGTTAGCTTTTATAAATTTCTTAATCAGCATTACATGGCGTGTTTAGAATAATAATACTAACCCATCAAAAATATACTACTCAAAAGAAAAAACTATACGAGTACAGCATAACACAATTAAAAATACATAATTTTCATTCATTTAAATGTGAGATCCTGAGATCCACCATACAACAAAAATTATCATCGAAACTTAAATCTTAATGGTTCATATATAAAGTTGTTTGAAATAGGGGATGAAGGTTTATATGGTGGAAGTTCATCGCTGTCGAAGAAAAAACCACGAAACTTGGCATTTAGGTACTTAATAAGATATACTTAAGTCGATATTTGTTTGAGCTTTTTTGAAAATTCGACCTATGAGAGGGTGAAATAGGGGATGAAACTTTATATGGAACATTGTCATTGTCGAAGAGAAATCAATGGTTCTTTATGAAACTTGGCATTTGGGCATTTATAAGAAATAAATAAATAGATATATGCTTACATCATTCCCTGAGAAAGACTTAGGGGCTGTTTCACCATCCGTTGATTAGCGTTAACCGACGGTTAAATGTGATGCCGTCTCCGTCTATTCGAACAAAACAAATAGAGCCGGCATCACACCTAACCGCCAGTTAACACTAATCAATGGATGGTGAAACAGCCCCTTAAAATATTAACACATTTTTACTCTTATTTCAGCTCAGAAGGAGTTGCAAGCAAAATCTAGTCGGAAATAATTTGTCTAACAACGCCATCTATCGTGATAAATGCGAACTACTTCGGATAGTAAGCACTCGCTCACGCCAAACCTCGAAATAATTCTAGCTATGTAGTGTCCTAAAACATATCTAGATGGCACCTCTAGAGCATGACAAAGTTTTCCCCTGAAGTTATGACGCCAGCTATTTTACTCTTTCATTCACTAGATGGCGCTATGATTTGAAATTGCTTGTAAAAATTATTATGCCAAAACCTTTTACAAAAGATGAACGTCAACATTTCTACTTGAACCTCCTGCCTACCAAAGTTACTATTTTGGAATATTTTTTTAAACTTACAAATGTAGAGGTACGAGGTTATAAAAAGAATTAAAGTACTTACGCAGAATCAAAACATGAATATATTTTTGATTTTTTTTTAAAGTTGTTTACTTAAAAGTCTCATCGATTTACTACATACCTAACATAAAAAAAATAAAGAACATATAGTATATAAGTAACAACGAACTGATGTAAAACTGCATTAAAAAGGTTTTTCAATTTATTTAAACAGATTTTTTTTTTACTGCATTTAAATTCACATCCGATTGTTATCCTTATGAAGATTTCCATTTTTAGAAAACGAGAAAAGTTTTTTCTTTTTAATAAATAACATAAATAAATATTCTAGAATAGACCGCCTATTATAATAGTAACTTGATGGGAATATAACTTGCACTGAAATATTTTTTAATATGTAAGTATCTCACGTATTAAGAGATACCGTAGTTAGGCAATACAGAACTTCGATTCTGCGAGCGGGTCCTGTATGACCTATCTAACGTAATTGAATTACCGGTGATGCCCGTTACAAAATTCGAAATACGTAATTTTGGCTAAAACAAAAATGTCTGACATGTTTCCGATAGAATAGCATTAGAATAGTAGATTGTACAACAAGAGTATGAAATGAGCCATTTTACCCAAGACGTTCATATAGCCACCCGAGGAGAAAATAGGTTTAATGCTCGAGTTTTACACTCTGCTTTTCACTTAGATTGCGAGGAAATGAAATAGCACCAGTGGAAACAATTGTTCACTTTCTATAGAACTTTTATTTTTCATGTATTATTGTATAATTGTATTTTTTTTTGTTTAAAGCGGACAAGTGCGAGGACAAATTACTTGTAGGTATCTGTGATTATCCGGTGTTAGCATTAGCCGAGCCCCTCTCCTGAGCTAAATCTACAGTGTGACAGTAGTGTGAGTTCAATACGCTCTTGGGCGGTATTTTTCACATTGAGTTCTGTCTCGTATTCTACGAGTATCTGCTCTGTTTTTAAAATTGTCTGGGCAACTGACTATCAGCTGTACGTGTAGTCGAACTGTATAGATAATTTTTGTTTTCCGTCACTATTCTTCATAGGGAGCGCTTAATTGATTATGATTACATGCTGCCTGCTTACGTCGATCACAATCTAATAACATCCGTCTTTAATAAACTCAATTTATAGGGTTCCATAACTAAAAAGAAAAAAAAACTCTTAGAAGATCACTTTTTGTTCATCCATCAAGAACTTTTTGAGGCTACTTGAAACAGTGTATGTCAAAGTCAAACTTCTAAGTCAACGCAATTATAAGACGACGGGTCCACGGAAAGAAACATGTATAGTCACTTTTTTTAAATGAGATTTTAATACCAAAATGTAGAGCACTTAATGAACTATTAGTTACATCTTCTGTCACAACTGTATGTTATAAATAACTTTTTTTTTACTTTAAAAAAACCTATACACTAATAACGTGCGTTGTGTATTAGGAACACGGGAAAAACATGCTACGTCCCACAAAAAAATCAGCTGAAAAGGTCGCAATAATCGACTTTATTCGAAATATATTTTACCAAAATATTTAAGTAATTATTCTTTAATTATTCATTTCATTTATTCACAAGAACATAATGGTGTACATAAAAGGTCTTATACTAGATAGCAGTGCCTTAATACGTTCAGCGAGCGTTCAGCCGTCAGAGGCGTGTGAATTTTTTAGCCTAATGCTAAGCGTCAAGATTTAAACTAAGTACTCATAGTAAGTACGGCTAAGTACGGCATCGTCCTAAATAGAACGCGAATGCGGACGATGCCTCATCCCAGTCAAATGGGTAATATTATAAACGCGAAAGTTTGTGTGGATGGATGTATTTGTACGTTTGGATGCTCGTTACTTTTTCACGCAAAAACTACTAACCGGATTTGAATGAAATTTAGCATACAGATAATAATATATACCCTGGATTAACATATAGGCTACTTTTGATCCCCGAAATAATTTGTGGTTACTGCGGGATCAATAAAGTTTTAAACTACATACTAATTCTGCGCGAGCGAAACCGCGGGCAAAAGCTAAGATTGCTTATTATCCCAATATTCCTAGACGATCGGGATAGAATCTCGAAATTTCTACCGCTGGATTTACAGATTGCTTGCATGCTTGAATGCAGCCTTGAATGCATGCTTGCTTGCACTTTTACTTGCATAATTACATGCTTGCTTGCATGCTTACTCGCATGCCTGCTGGCATGGTTTCTTGCATTCTTGCTTGTTTGCTGCTTGAATGCATGTTTGCTAACATGCTCCTTTGCATGCTTGCTCGCATGCTTGAATGCAGCTTTGAATGCATGCTTGCTTGCACTATTTCTTGCATAACTACATGCTTGCAGGCTTGCATGGTTGAATGCATGCTTGCTTGCACTTTTACTTGCATAATTACATGCTTGCTCACATGCTTGCTTGCATGCTTGCTTGCATGCTTACTCGCATGCCTGCTGGCATGGTTTCTTGCATTCTTGCTTGTTTGCCGCTTGAATGCATGCTTGCTAACATGCTCCTTTGCATGCTTGCGTGCATGCTTGAATGCATGCTTGCTTGCACTATTTCTTGCATAATTACATGCTTGCTTACATGCTCATTTGCATGCTTGCTTGCATGTTTGCTTGCTTGCATGCTTGCTTGAATGCTTGCTTGCATGTTTGCTTGCATGCTTGAATGCGGCCTTGAATGAGTGCTTGCTTGCACTATTTCTCTCATAATTACATGCTTGCTTGCTTGCATGCTTGAATGCATGCTAGCTTGCACTATTTCTCGCATAATAACATGATTGCTTACATGATTGCTTACATTCTTGCTTGCATGCTTGCTCGGATGCTTGCTTGCATTCTTGCTTGCTTGCATGCTTGAATGCATGCTTGCTTGCACTATTTCTTGCATAATTACATGCTTGCTTTCATGATTGCTTGCATGCTTGCTTGCATGCTTACTCGCATGCTTGCTCGCATGCTAGGTTGCTTGCTTGATTGCTTGCTTCGTTGAAATTTTTATGGTTCACGTGAGCGAAGCCGCGGGTAAAAGCTAGTCCTGTATATTATTATAAAAATATAGATACACAAACAATGTTTAGCCAATAGTGATTTTTTGAAAAATCTATATATCTGTCTCTTTCTAAAACACTTATCACTATGCAGCAGATAAGGCGCGGCGCTACTTGCATGTGACGTCACATGCAAGTAAGTCTTTCTCTGTCTTATCTTGAATTTCAAATCTTTATAACTCTGTTGTTAAAAATAGTTTTTCTGTTCTATCCATGCATTGTCAAGCTATGATTTATAAAATAAACAAAAAATAGTCAAATACCGTATTATGAAAAATCGTTCCTCTAACACACACACACACACACACACACACACACACACACACACACACACACACACACACACACACACACACACACACACACACACACACACACACACACACACACACAGACACACGTGAAGTATGTTTCCAAATTTTGAGTCCCGTTGTTTAGCCACAAATTGTGTACAGTATAAGTCATTCACGGTATTGTTATTGTAGGCATACTTAGATCACTTTGTTTGACTAATAATGCACTAAAAAAATACTCAAAATTCTAAACATAATAATAATATCAAAAACTAAATTACTTTATTGCACTATATCATAAATTTAATCCGTTAAGGCACTTGTACCTGCACACATTCGTGATGACATTCACTAAATTATCGGTTCTACAAGTAAAATTCGAAGAAATCACGCAGAAATTTGAGTCACATACTTGTATGGATCAATTTACGTCATTTAGGTCTTATCTAATCGATATGAAACAAAGTATCAACGTAATTTCTAAGTACTTGGTTGCTACGTTGGAACTTTTGACAAATATTTAAATTTGTGAACGTAAAAGTTTGTTAAGGTACATATATGGTGAACCAAAGTTCGAAGATAATGTAAGGGAAAGTCCTTATAAAGTCACTATAAGAGCAATGGAGAGCGCTATGTTCGGAGTTTCCCCGCCCGATCGAATCGGATTTAGTTTTCGTAAACTTAATACAAGTTTTTTGCTGATTGTGTGTGTTTATGCTAAAATGGCTAAACAGATTTGAATTAAATTATATGTAGATAGCTGGACGTATGGAATAACATTGGCTACTTTTTTTTTAAATCCTAAAATATCAGCCACTAGGACTACCTAGTAAGTAGGGACATGAATTTTTTTGCGGTTATTTTATATGAAATCTTAGTATATTCCACAATGAAATTTGTTGGAATACCCATGGGGATTAAGTAAAATCCTGGGATTTCAATTCAACTGCTTAAGGGGCTGTTTCACCGCCCATTGATTAATTTTATTTGACGAATAAATGTGATGCCGTCTCCGTCTATTCGAACAAAACAAACAGAGGTGGCATAACAATACAATAACTCTTTATTACACACCATCACAGTAAGCATTACAGAAAACACAGGTATATATATGTATACATAAAGATTTTAAGGTAAGTAATAGGCGGCCTGATCGCTTCAGAGCGATCTCTTCCAGGCAACCCCACATTTATCTGTCAAATAAATTTAATCAATGGGTGAAACAGAGGGTAACTTTAACGAGTTATGCGTGCGAATCCGCGGGCAAACACTAGTACATTATAATATTGTCCAAGGTGTTCGAAGAGCTGTTACAATTGGGATGCACCAAAAAAAATAACCTATAGTTTTTTTTTTTGGAAAGAATAGGATATTATAAGGTACCATTTTCATCGATTTTGAATTTGGATGAGTATTTAATTTTTTATATTTTTTTACGAAATACGCTGGATGACGTCACAGTTAGACAGCCACGTTCCATTGCCTAGAAAAATTAAGGTCGTACCGTCGTGCATAACATAATCTGTGGCATTACAATGTGACAATTACGAGTACAAGCACGGCATTTCTCTTCTTTTAGCTTCGATTATTCCTATGTTTGTTTAATGATGTGATAGTAAATACATATTTTTATTAAAATCTGATATTTAAATTATTTTATATTTACTTTTAACGTAGTATTTTAATAATTTAATTTGTAAAAATACATTGGAAATACTCGTATACATTTCGGACTTTACGATAAATGACAACTGTTTAAAGGCTTTAACACATATCATAATGTGATTAAAGTTCTGTCTTTGTCACTCTTTGCTATTTTAAGCAGGACAGCAACATTTCAAACTGTCAATTTGCTTTAGAGTGTAGACCTGCTTTATAACTGCCTTTGTGACGGGACACTGCAGGGGTCAAATGTAGGTCATTACTTAAATTTTGTTTATTTAATTCAGTTTATCACATTTTTGGAATCTGATTTCTGAAAACGCTTCACAAAGCCTATTTTCTCCAAACGGTTTTCGATTTATTATACGTTGTCAAAAATTGGGACATCCCAATTTGAAACGAACTGAGCTTCAAAAACCAAGTTGTCAATGTGGGGACGAAGACCGCCAAACTCAAATGGGACTGGGCAGAACATGTCTGCCGGATGCATCCAGATCGCTGGGCCAAAAACACCACTTATTGGGTTCTATGCGATGGGCACAATTACAATACAATACAAATATTCTTTATTGCACACCATAAATCAATACAAAAAACTTATAATACCTCACCTCACCTTTCTTCTTTCTTTCTTTCTTTCTTTCAACGGGAAAAAGTTCATGTCGTCCGCCGCCATACAATTTTCAATTCATGTCTCGCCCCGCCTCGTCTCGCCTCGCGGGTGGAAAATCAAGGTGGTCACCTTAACGTGGGTTAAAGCTAGTAAAGTAGGTTTACAAACCAGCCAAGGTAAAGTTTTTGACCAAGATGTAATGTTTGTGAGTAAAAGGATTTATCGGGTGGATTTCATCTCGATGAGATTTGAGAACTGACAGTTTTAGCACAAGAAATGTTTAATAAAAGAAAGAAAGAAAAAAAATGACTTGCAAAAATTCGGCACAAAAAGAAAAATACGTTGGAAATTAAAACATGAACCTTACATAATGTTAAATCTTATACAGTAAAAATTTATAAAAAAAAATTGTCCCGAAAGAAGCAAAAAGGACTACTCAAGATGGGATGACCTTAATTTATTGTGCATTAAAAACAATGTCTCATCCCATCCTACATACGTGCCACTGCTGGGCACAGGCCTCCTCTCGGAATGAGAGGGCTTTGGCCGTAGTTCCCACGCGGGCCTAGTGCGGATTGGGAACTTCACACACACCATTGAATTGCTTCGCAGGTTTGTGCAGGTTTCCTCTCGATGTTTTCTTTCACCATAAAGTCGTGGTTAAGGACCCCGGACCTAAAGTATGGAAAATGTGGTTTCAGTTAAATATCCAGAGATTTTGATATGTTATAGATTTCAAAGTCCTGATCAAAAGTCTCTAAGGGTGCTTCCTTTCCGAATCCTTTTCAGAGTTTAGTTTAGTTTTATACGAGTAGACACTTTTGTGCAGGACTTTGAAATCTATATCATATCAAAATCTCAGGATATTTACCTCACCACCGTTCGGAATGTAAATGTGCGAAATGTAATTTCGCACATGAATTCCGAAAAACTCAGAGGTGCGAGCCGGGGTTGGAACCCACGATCCTCTGCTTGAGAGGCCATAGGTCAAACCACTCGGCCACAACGGCTTCACACAAAACTTCGGCTTCTTCACAATAACAATATAAATAATTATAAATCAAGTGGTACGATTGTGCTTAACGCTGATTACCTGTGACTTCTTTATTTTTTATTTGGTCCACTTTTCGCTTTTATATCTATCATTTCTTTGTTTACGTGACGTCTTTGATTATAATACCTAATCACCATTTTTTTCCCTTCGTATTAGGTATTATCAGCATAATCATTGACAAATTACAAATCAGATCGGGCCCAACATCATTTATATTCTTTAATTTGTGAAAAGAAGACGTGTACATATTTCAAGTTCAAATAAAAAAACAGGTGAGTTTTTCGGTTTGAAAATGATAAAGGCTCATAAATCAGATTTTATGGTCCCAAGGCGGTAATCTTCAGCATAGTTCGTAAGCTATTGTTAAAGATTGATTTTTTTTAATTGTTGTAAAATAATCTCTTTTAGCACTTTTTCTATAGTAATTTGATAGTTAAAGGAATCATATTAAAAAAAGGACAAAACAGATGAAAATTTTATATAAAGAGTTAAAAATATCTGTCATTTGGTATTTTGTTAACGTTTAAATGCTTAAATCAATTATGTCTCATTTTACTGAAAACAAAAGTTTAATATTATCCGAGCCTAAATACTGCTCACTTTGGCTTACTTTATAAAGATATAGCCAAAATAAAGAGGAAAACAGCAATAATTTCTTTGTTATACTTACACTTATACATACGAGTATACTTATATTTTATATTACTTATACGTTTTTTCATAGCTACCAAAAGGAATCCCACTTATATTATAAATGCGAAAGTTTGTAAGTCAGTTTGTTTGTTTGTTACTTCATCACGTCTAAACCACTGAACCGATTTAGATGAAATTCGGTATACAAATAGCTTGAGTCCCGGGGAACTTAAGATAGTTTTTATCCCGGGAATCTGCATAGTTCCCGCGGGATAGCGATAATCGAATTCTACGCGGACGGAGTCACGGGTAACGGCTAGTCATCAATAAAGAAATATCATATTAAATCAATATGAAATTTGATAACTAAACTTGTTCTTTTATTTTACTTTTTTTGTCGTAGCTCTATTCAAGCCACAAATAAACGTTTCCTTTTAAAGTTATAAATAAATTCTTAATATTTTACTAGCCGTTACCCGCGACTTCGTCCGCCTCGAATTCGGTTTTCCCACATATATATAATACGTGGGATCATTAAAACTTGATGTTTTTAACTTTTTAATTTTCAGAATGACGATAGAAGTCCGACAAAGGGTCGGTGAGAAGGAGAAAAAACCCGAAGTTGAGCAAAATGCAACAGATAAAAAAACCACTTATTGGGATCCAATGCAAGATGGAGTGAAATGGATCGAGAAATATGCTGAGCCCATGGAAAAGTTCTTCCAAAGACTGCCTGAGTTCATTGGTACCTTTTGTGCCACCTTTGCAGTTTTTACTTTTGGTGCTACATTACGAGGTGAGATTTTTTTCTTAGTTTCAAGTATGCCAGGTACCTACTTAAATACTCTTACTTATGTTTAGATAGACACAGAAAAGTGGGTACTTATAAGTCTACCCTTTTGAAAGACTAGACTAGGTAAAATAAAATTACAAGGTTTTACTAAATTCGCTTGGGGATTTAAATAAAAATTGTGGTCTTCATTTATGCACAAAGAACACACATGAAAGATATTATGTCTCTACACTTAGTAGTTAGGGTTATAAGATTAAAATTCGAGCAAATAACGAAAAAAACGGTAGCTTATACGTTATTTCGAGATCAAGCTATTTACTCGTACAAAGGTATACAAATTTCATCCAAATCCATTTTAGCCATTTCAGTATGAAAAATTACAAACACACACACATACGCAGACATCACACACACATTTATCTATTTACTTGCAACATGACGGTAACACACGGTGGACATGCAAAACATTAGAATTTTTAATATCAGTTGCGTGACTTATGGCCTTTCGGACACCAGATAGACGGAGTTAGTGACAAGTAATCCTGAATACAATCGCGACACAAAGTGATTGATGGGTACTTATCGACTCAAGTAATTACATGTAATAGTCGATTTGGATAGAATATTATGCGATATCTTAAGTGGAAACGAAAAAATAATCGCAATCAATTTTGGTGATCGTTGTCCTTACAACGTGTTTCGAGTGCACATTTCTAGATATTGGCTCAATCTTTAATCTTCATAGTTTAAGAAAACCAAGAGCTCATTATGCCTTTGAGAGGATCGTGTCAAAACACAGAAAGTTTTAAATTATTAATGGACGAAATACATAATGATCATTTGACATAATATTATTTTTGGTGAAACTATTTTTAAAACGATATCTTTGCTCGTGTAGTCTACATAATTATTATTTGTTTAAGTAAGGTTAGGTTCATTGTATAACAATCCTGTTAAGACAATTATCTTTATTATACTCATATAATTTAATAAACCTACAGTCCCTTAAGCAAGATGTTCTGTACAAAATGAAAGTCTTTTATTCCGATGATTCAAAATGCCTTCATCAAGCTTACCGATTGTAAAAATACCTCGCACAGGATGTTGGGTTTTTAACGAACTTGGGCCGGCCGCACTGCCGTGTGTCTATATTGACAGTTGTTTATGAAAAATTTCTGGCAGCGCCAAAATGGCGAAACTCAAATGTCTTCAAATTAAATTAGTCACGGAGTGTAGTAAAGAAGTAGTAAGGTGGCATAAGATGGAACATCTATTATGGGTCAATAAACGAAAGTTGAGGTTTTTGACAAGGGGTCTTGTAAAAATCAACCCAAATTATAAAGCAGAAATCCGCCCAACTATCGCTGTTATATAACTGTACCGATGCCACATACGTAAGTCAATGACGTCAACGTGAGTTGTAGTACTTATATGGCGTTGGTGATAGTTCGGCCTGTCATATCTGTTGAGCTTTGGGGAAACGGCAGGCATGTAAGTTTTCGCATGAAAATGTACATGTATCACACAGATGTGGCAGTCTAGTATAGTAGTGGGGTTGTGGATTAGCAAGGTCGCCATTTTTAACCCCAGACGCAAAAAGAGGGGTGTGATAAGTTTGACCGCTATGTGTGTCTGTGTGTGTGTCTGTCTGTCTGTGTGTGTGGCACCGTAGCTCTTAAGCGGGTAGACTGATTTGAATGCGGTTTTTTTTAAAGCAGAATTTTTAGCGATGGTTCTTAGACATGTCGGGGGTTTTCCAACTTTTTTTGGTTAGGTTAGCAACTAGCCTGAAAAGGTTGGCACACCACCGGTTAGGCCGTCGGGTCAAATTTGTTTTCGATCGCTAACCGTATCAATTTATCTATTTCCAGGAGAATGGATTATTATCCTGGTAACAGCACTTAAACAAATCACAGGACAGACCAACTCAGACCGCAATGTGACAGCAGAAGAGATATTTTCACTGTTCACGGAACAAAATCTGAAGATGGAAAATTTCAGTTTTATCTTTATAGTGGCGCATATAGTGTCTTATGGAACCTACTTTTTAGCAGGAGGATTCTTGCATGTAAGTTAATTTAAAATTTGAATCGAGCAAATTATCTGTAAGAAAAATATGTTTATGGTTTTGCTGTTCGCTTTTTTTAGGCGTTTTTAATTGTTTTTGGTGGCAATATGACTTCTTCAATAAATAAATAAATAAATTCCTTCTTTCAAAAAAAAAACATGTGACATGCGGATCGAACCCAGATCTCCGTCATGCCATCATTATTATTAACTTTTTAACTACCATAATTATTTTCTTTTACTATTACAAATTATTGTAAAAACTTTAGTCTTAGAGCAAGCATTGTTCTAATTCATCTAATATTTTTACGTTTATAAACAGCACAGGTATAATAGAAGCTTTTTCTTGTACTAATTCTATCTTTGGGTAAAAAAAAGGATGTCTTAAATCTGACCTAGTTTTTGTTGTTTATTTCCCGATCTTATCCAAGACGCCAGAGTATGTTTACTTTCCTGTTACGGTAAACAATAAGTTATTCATATCCTTGTGTGAGCTAAGTTTGATTAGCAAAATTTTCAAGAAATTTACGGCGTAGTTGGTGCTCAGATCCAATTAAAATTTGATAATTCCATTAAGCAAGATTAAGGAATAATGTTTTCGTTAAGTTTAAGTAAAATTATTCAATTTAGTACAAATATTATTTATTTATCATAAAATAAAGGAATTGAACTCAGATAAAAAAAAAAAAGTTGTCACGTTTCATTTTGTGATTTGAAAATTTTAGTAAGCTATTTGTAACCAAAAAAGGGTACTTTTTTGGTATTAATGAACAATGACATTGAATTATCATAATAACAATTACATTACAATTCTTTGAAGTAAAAACTATCCTAAACATAAACTAACTATATACAATTTCACCTAAATATTGTCCCTCCGGAAGAGTGCCTATGTAAAGTGTACAGACAGGGAATGGTCAGAGACTTCCTGCCTGGCTTTAAATCCAAGGTTCGACTCTACTTGCATAACTGAACAACTTTTGCTATGCAACTTTTTAAAAATATGACCACTGTTAATTTCATATTTCCAGACACCGATAAAACAGCCATGTCTGATACACTGATTATCGAATACATTTTGAGGATCAATAAAATTATCTAAATTCAAGTTATTTCAAAATCTTACAAAACAAAAGTAGCTTAGTTATGCGAGTAGAATCGAACCTTGGATTAAATGCCCCATGGTCAGCTGAGGCAGCCAGTACTTACGTGAAACCATTTGTCTAATTACAGTGGTACTTCTACATGAACAGACGAGACTCAGCCAAAGAATGGAAGATCCAACCCGACAAGTGGCTGACACCAGAACTCGAACGCCACGAGATTATGTTGGGAACATTGTCACTTTTCTTCACTGGCTCTTTCTCTGCTATGTTGGCTACCTACATCTACAATGGCAATCCTTCTTGGGTCTACTATCAGTTCGACGAATACGGATGGCTGTGGTTCTTCTTGCAATTCCCTGCGTTGTTTATTTACATCGTAAGTCATTCTTCACTGGTCTTTTTAGTTGAATTGAAATTCTATGATTTGATAAATTCCCTTGAGGTTTCGAAAAAATTACAGCATAGTCGTCATTTACGTAGCTTGAAGAATACCTTTAAAAACTTCGTGTTTTTACATAGGGCGGTTAAACTTTTAGAATTTTATCCCGTGGTAATATCGGAATAAAAATTAATCTACATACCAAATTTCATTTAAATAAGTTTATCATCCTGAAATATTAATAAAATTAGTAGGATTAGTTGGATTGTTGGAGTCAACATTTTTTGTATTAATAAATTCACACTTAGACTCTCAATAATTTCAATTCTCATTTCTTTCTTCCTCAGGACTACGTCACTTATGTAATTCACCGTTTATATCACACGCGGTTTCTTTACAAGCACTTCCACAAGCTTCACCATAAATACAAGCAGCCTACTGCGTTCTCCGTTACTGCCATTCATCCTGTGGAGATCATGCACATCCAACTGATCTACTGCTTGCCGCTGTTTGTCGTCCCAACACATTGGAGTAAGTGAAAACGACGACGCAACTGTTAATTTAAATATCATCGTAATATTTGGTAAATGTTATACAATACAAAAATCCAAGCATGTTAGCAAAATAGTCGGAAAGATCGTTGGGCCAGAAACTTGCTCCACAATTATCATTTTTGGATGTATCGGAACATTGCCTTCGCTCTACGATTATTATTATCATTGAAAAGGTTATAACTTCTATCGGATTATTTTGTTACAGCTATGGATATTTTATTAATGTTAACTCAAGCCTTTGTTTTTTCCTTTACGAAAAATAAGCACTACTCGTTTTTAATTAAATGTTGTAAAATCTAATTTATACAATTTCTCCCCTCATCATACTTCACATCCCGTCTTCAAAAATACGACACAAAAAATATAGCACCGTTAAATCCCTGTTTGCATTATTTTAGTAAAATGGTTCCAGTAGCATAACATTGCGGTACTTGATCGATCACGTGTAACGCGTTAGGATTGTTGCAATGTTTCGCTACTGCAAATATTTAACTGGATTAATGTAATCAGGGTCATCATGTCAGCTGAAAGACGTCCACGGCTGGACATAGGCCTCCCCCAAGGCTCTCCACTCAGAGCGGTCCTGTGCTTTCCGCGTCCAACGCGATCCCGCGATCTTAACCAGGTCGTCGCTCCATCTTGTTGGAGGCCTACCGAGAGCTCGTCTCCCGGTCCACAGACGCCATTCGAGAACCTTCTGACCCCATCGGCCATCAGTCCTGCAAGCAATGTGCCTCGCCCACTACCATTTCAGTTTCGCAATTCTTCGCGCTATGTCGGTAACCTTAGTTCTACTGCGGATATCATCATTTCTGGTTCTATCCCGCAGAGAAACCCCGAGCATAGACCTCTCCATAGCGCTTTGAGTGACTTTGAGCTTCCTCATGAGGCCCATCGTTAGAGCTCACGTCTCAGATCCGTAAACAGGGTATTTGATTATAATAATATCACGAACGTTTTTATTACAGTCCCATTCTATGTGGTTATTATATACAACTACATTCACGGCATCATTGACCACTCTGGCATCAACTTCAAAGCGCAATGGTGGCAGCCGTGGCAGCCTGATGCAGACTTCCATGACAAACACCACGAGTTCTTCCACGTCAACTTTGGTTTCAACATGTTCCTTTGGGATAAGGTAATAAACATTTAGCTTGACCTCCTAATTTACAAAACGTTTGAGGTTTAAATGTGTTAATTTAACATCCATACCTGGCTTTATTTTATTAACCCCCGACGCAAAAAGAGGGGTGTTATGAGTTTGACCGCTATGTGTGTCTGTGTGTCTGTCTGTGACACCGTAGCTCTTAAACAGGTGAACCGATTTGAATGCGGTTTTTTATTTGTTTAAAGCAGGTTTTCTAGCGATGGTTCTTAGATACATACAACATTACTTATTACTGCATACATTTGCGGGCCAGATTTTTTGCCGCTCAGTTTATGGTTAGGCTGTTTAACATTTTTTTCTTATTCTTTATTTTAATTGTCTCGTCACATTGTCTCATTTGAGGGTAATTACAGATGAGAACGAAGATTTAGCTTACTGGACGTTTGATCATTTGTTTTTGGTCATCATGTAATGTTGTTTGATGTTCGAAATGTACGGCGTAGCCACGTAACTTAGTGAATCAATGACTACATTTTGGGAAATTCCTATAAATCAACTTTACAGGGGCGTTAAGTCAAATTATCGCAATTAGCTGCCGAAATGTAACATTCTGGATTATTTTTTAAAACACCCTATAATATATTTAATTGTACCTGTCTGCTAAAACCTGTACTAAGCCGTGGCCAGAATAAATGCAATGAAAATACTTCAGGGTTTAAAAATACCAAGGTCAATGTTCAAGGTTAATGAAATATTAGGTAATTTTTAATTAATCACGCCACAATTCTGTTCCGAGATCTTAAGAGGATAAAAAGATTTAAAAGTCATTGGACGATATTTAAGTTTTATCATGTCTGAAGGTCACAGTGATAAACATTTTTATTGTTGCTAATATTCAGTTTACTAGCCTTTTGTTGTCATTTTTTTTTCTAAAATGAACACGTCTGACCTGAACTGTCGTGAATTAAAAACCTATTATTATTGTCTATGAAATTCACAACTGTAATAGTTCTTAGTTTGTTTGAAATAATACAAAACTGTCTGTCGTATTACTAGCAATTTTATGTTTGCTAGCTTAAAAATGGAATTAGATCACTATGGTTTTATGTGGCCTTCTTTAGTGTATTGACCGCTTTTATCTTTTGTATCGCATTCCCAATAAATTTAGATCCAGGCAAAAGTAAAACATTTACTGTAAGCTGTAAAAACGTATATATTTAATAATATTACTAATCTTACTGTTGTGATTTTATTGTTCAGTATAGAATTTCGCATTGTTTTTATATTTATGGCTGATAATATTTTAGACGTAGAAAAACAAAAGGTAAACAAGGTCAATACCCGAAAGATAAGGAAACAATACATAACCTATCTTTATCAAAAGTTAATGATTTTATATCAATTTTTATTACAGTTGCACGGAACAATGAGAAAGCCTAATCTCGTCTACACGGAAGACACCTTCCATGGTGAAGCGCCATTAGAAGGAACTGATAAGGCAAAGAAGTTATTAGAAGCAGAAGCAACTAGAGAAACCTCTAGCCCATCCAAATCCAGTCTTAATGTATCTTAAATGTTAAGGCCCCCATTGACGATGCATCCATCAGCCAAATGGTGTGGCGTCCTTCTGGAATCTACCAGGCATATATGAAATTGAGCACTATTTTGAAAATCGAACGCATCCAGCTGGACGCATTCGGCACGTGATCTTAAAATAGAACTGGAGGAGCAAGATTCGAAGAATGTACATTTTTTTGCATGCCAGTATTAAGGTGTATAAATAGTGTGCCAGTCACCATAACAAAAAGTGTTACATCATACAATTATGCAAAACTTTTTTCCTAAACTAAACTATAATCAGCTATGTGAAACGAAGCTCGACCAGTTATGTGCCATAGAAAAAGCAGTGTTCCTACCCGCAATAACAGTGTTTGATGTTTCATCGACTTGAAAAAAATATTAAATAATGCTACTAATAATTTAAAAGGATACATAATAACCAACGTGCCAAACATCGAGTCAAATAAAACAAAATCATTGTTTTAACTCCTGAGCAAAATTCTAAGACATTTCAGGTACACATTGATTGATTGATTAAAATTTTATTTTGTCCATAACACAAACTTATACAGATACAAACAAGAGATACAATATCAAACTATACTAAACACATACAAAGCTTGTGTTTTACAGTTTCACTTGTATGCTTCTTGACTACAGTCACAATACTTGTATTGTGCTACAGTTCAGATTGAGAGAGAGATAGCTCTTATTTTGCTAGCTCAAAAGTAGCTTCAATAAGCAAAGTGTATGTATATATCTGAGTTTGATGCATTAAAGCATCGCATTTCATAGTGATAATCTTAAGCTTTAGTTTTAATATACCTATTTTATGTTTAAAAAGTATTATTTTTATGAATAAATTATATTACATTACTTACAAAGTCACTTTTATTTTCATCAAAATAATAAGTACGGAAGTACCTCTTTACAATTAATAGTTTACAACAATTACGAGTATGAGAAACATATAGGTAATCTTGGAATCTTATTCTTTCTTTTCTTTCTTGTATTGGATTAAATCTACTTATCCCGGTGTGCGGACGGAGCTGCCGACTCCTGTATTGGCTTGTTCAGTCACCAGAAAAAGTACCGCTGATACAATGCTTCAGTCATTTTCCTGATGCAAAGGCTTTCGATGATGAGAATCTTGGATTTAAAATCACAGTCACAGTCAGTCAGTCGTTTTTTTTTTTTTTTATTCGACTGGATGGCAAACGAGCAAGTGGGTCTCCTGATGGTAAGAGATCACCACCGCCCATAGACAACTGCAACACGTATTGCAGATGCGTTGCCAACCTAGAGGCCAAAGAAGGAATACCTCAAGTGCCAGTAATTTCACCGGCTAAATTGAATTGGCTCACTCTCGTTGCACACACGTTCACAAGGTTTTATTCTACAAGTGTTGACTTAAATCTTATACCAATTTTGTACGGCAGCTTGTCACAACAATGACTGCCTACGAATAATTTAAAATCAATACTGATGACAGCGCAGTGTCGGAAAGGAAAATCCAGTCCTTTAATAAACATAATACAAGTTTTTGTCGAGCGAATATTCAAGAATAGGGCAAGTTCTAAAAGAATCCTCCTTTTCACGTAGACCATTTATCACTCTCGTGAGGTGGAAAAAATTGCGCTGGTCTTAAGGGCCGGGCACAGAGCAGTTAAGGGCAGAAAAGGTACTATTATTGGGTCATACGTCAGCATTAAAATCAGCGGATCACTTTTTTATTCTGTCGCATTGACACATTGACAATCATGCATGGCGTTTAGTACGTGGCTGTAAAACGACAAAGTACGAAAGTGTATAGCTACTTTGGATGCTGACTGTACCACAGACTATAAAATTTATAGTACATCACTATTTAATAGTGATTGTGGCAACACTTAAAATTTGAAAAGCACATTTTTTAATCAGATCTCGCTATCACTTGTTTCTCAGTCAATAAAAAATTACACCATTATAGTTGAAACACCAATGCGCTATAAAATACAAATTATACAAAAAATAGTGTATAAATATATATGTATGAAAATTTGAATGTATATTATGTACCTATGTAGAGTAGTAGTTATTGAGATTCATGGCTTATAATATAAATAATTGGGTTTTATGATTATGTATACAAAATGATAAAGATAATTCCTGCATGTTTTAAGACGCGAACGAAGTGCTCCATCAAAAGTACAATAACGTGTGGCATGAGATAAAACATTGTTTCTGTGATAAAAGATTGATTTTAAGATTTGATTTTAAGACTGACTGATTTTAACTATGAAGTTTAAATATAGCGTTGTATGCGGAAAGCACAAGACCGGTCTGAGTGGAGAGCCTTGGGGGAGGCCTATGTCCAGCAGTGGACGTCTTTTGGCTGACATGATGATGAAATAGGTACTAAATAGTAGATTTTGAGTACATTTTTCGGCATAGTCTTTTTTATATTTGTTATGGTACATTCAGGTGCAAAGACACGGCCAAAGTTACTAAAATATGTACACCTACACGACTTTATGCACTTAACATTAAGGTCGTGTATACATATTTTTGTAACTTTGGATGTGTCGATATCATTGCACTTGACTGTACACGCCCATCCTAAGTTTCACATACTCGTAGTTCAGATTGCCGTTCAGAATCCCGGAATTTTCAATTTAAGTCAGATTTAATGGCTAAAGCGAGCGAAACAATGGTCAAAGGCTAATACAGTACCCGGCCATTAAGATTGCACAACGGTCTTTGGAAAGAGACTCGGCTAATTTCGGCTTCGTAGAGCGTTGTCACACACTACTTATTGTCAGTCGTTGTACAGGTGCAATAAATAGAGTAGGGAAGCATTCAGATGAAAATATACAATAAAGAGTTGTTGAAACCGCCCAAAACTATAAATTGTGCAATGGCATCTTAGGGAAAAAAACCGGCCAAGAGCGTGTCGGATACGCTCAAAATAGGGTTCCGTAGCCATAACGAAATAATTAAGTCATATTTTTCTATTTTATACGGAACCTTCCAAGTTTAGGTATATTCTATACCTTAGGCTGCTATTTACTCATAAACTACTAATAATTCTCAAGCAAACTTAGCCGTTATAGTTTTCCTTGAAAGTTTAATATACTTACTACCATCCTGAATTTTTTCAAATTTTTCCACCTACCGGTTTAGATTTTACAGGGGGGGGGGCGCTCGATTTTAATGAAAATTTGCACTTTAAAGTTGGATATTTCGCAAACAAATCACTGAAACAAAAAATCGTTTTTGAAAACCCGTAATGATTTTAAAAGACCTATCCTACGACACCCCACACGATACGGTCGGATGAGAAAAAAAAATCGCCCCCACTTTCGTCTATGGGATGTACCATATTTTTTTTTTTAATTTTTAGTTGTATCATTTTGTCGGCATAGCTTATTTATATATCCGTACAAAATTACAGCTTTCTAACATTGATAGTCCCTGAGCAAAGCCGCGGACGGACAGACAGACAGACAGACATGGCGAAACTATAAGGGTTCCGTTTTTGCCATTTTGACTCCCAAACCCTAAAAAGAGAGAACTATCCTTTTTCTAGTAGTTGCATCAGCTCTCTATATATCCGAAGTTAACATGCCATTAATTTGACGTAAACAAATTAAGTCCACAAAGGTGCAGTATTTATTTGATGTAAACGTCACTTAATAAATGACGGCCGTCAGTGTTCGGAAATCGTCGTCAACAGCCAATTGTCTTTTTCCGAAGACCGATGTGCAATCTTTATCACCAGGTACTTAAGAGCTCATTTAAACGTTACCATACAACAACGGCTTCTTCAACTTTGAAATGAATGGTGTTCCACTTCTGCGTCACATCACCCTGGACAAGTAAAATAACGTTAAAACGGGGAAGGCCACGTTTGATTTATTTTACTTACATTCGGGGGCCTTAATTAAACACGGCCAATGACTTCGTCTCTTTTACGCATTAAAATAATGGTAGCTTTCTATCATTATTATATTGAGTTATTATAGTCAAGATCATTAATAAATACAAAATCATGTTTTTAATAAAGTTTTTGGTTGATTTTTAGGCTAAGATAGAAACAATGATTAAAAGAATTTGCATTGATGGGCTTTATATTTGTGAATGAAATAACTAATCCCAAACTGATTTCTTCTTCATTGCTGAACTGTGAACCTCGAGTATAAAAATAAACTCTTAAAAAATTCTCAATCAAGCCATAATTGACATAGGTAGTAGTTGAAAATACAAACGCATTCAAATACACAGACACACACACATAGCGGTCAAGACCATCACTGGGAATCGAACCCAGGTCCTCGGTAATCCATACCGCGTGCTATACCGCTACACCACTGATGGTCAACGATACCGACACGAATTTCCCTATGCACCTCATATCTCAGCTTGTGTTTCTTACTTAGTCACTTAAGCAGCGACGCTAGCGACATCTATGCCGTAAGCCCTCAAACTTTTTTCGGCATTCCTTTGGAACTAACCGCTCACCCGGACAAGAGATATCGTTTCTAAGCAATCAAATTAAGATTGGTTTTTTGTGTACTTATTATTATGTGTGATTCAGTCTTGACCTGGAATTGAAATAAAAAATACAAAAAGATTCCAAAAAACCAATCTTAATAGGTAGTAGTGTCCGTACAAAAATAAATTAGAACCTTTTGAAAACTGTTTCTGGTAATCCAACTATTTCCTATTTACTTGTGTCATTTTTATGTTGATTAGTATCTTCTAGAAGTAGAAGCCGTGGTTGCCTAGTGGTTTGACCTATCGCCTCTCAAGCAGAGGGTCGTGGGTTCGAACCCCGTCTCGCACATCTGAGTTTTTCGAAATTCATGTGCGGAATTACATTTGAAATTTACCACGAGCTTTGTGGTGAAGGAAAACATCGTGAGGAAACCTGCACAAACCTGCGAAGCAATTCAATGTTGCGTGCGAAGTTCCCAATCCGCACTGGGCCCGCGTGGGAACTATGGCCCAAGCCCTCTTGATCTGAGAGGAGGCCTGTTCCCAGCAGTGGGACGTTTACAGGCTGGGATGATGATGATGATGATGAGTATCTTCTAAAGAATATTCGAATGAAAATTGGTCAAAACATGAAAGCAAAAGAACCTAAATAACCAAATATGTTTACCATCTTTAATGAAAAATAAAAACAAAATTTAATTTTTATCAACTTCACTTTAATAGTCGCTTCTAAATTATCGCTCTCTACCATTACTGAACAAAATTATGAAAGCGAAGTATTTCTGCTTAAAAATAATTTGCTTCCATTTCCTTTTAAATTATTTCCTTTCCTTTATTGGGGTAAGTGGACATTTGAAACCCATTATAATTGACTTATATTGGACACTTAAGCCTTTTACCTAAACGGAAAGTCGGTAAAGGTTAGCATCATTATCATTATTAAAACGAAATGAATATTAATGAAGGCCTATTTGGTTTAGGAATGAGGGTTTTACTATCTTTAATTGGGATGTCTAAAAGTATCAGTATCTAATGTAAGTTTTTTATTGTAGCCATCACTTTAACGTATTTTCGTTTAAAGGGGAAAAAACATTACTTGAACTATTTCAGGTAGGTACAGTCAACGTCATAAATAAGTGATCATTTCTGTACCTTGTCTCTTTCAGTCTTTACACATTCGTATGGCTTTTCAAACATGACGTTAAGATGACAAGGCACAAAAGTGATCACTTATTTATGACGTTGACTGTACTTATACCTATAAAATGTAACGTTACTGACTGAATGACTAAATACGCACAGCCTTAAACACTGAAGCTAAGAAACATGAAATTTGAGTACGCATAAATTTTCCTCTAGTGCGCTAGGAAATAAATAAATAACGTTTTTGTAACAAAAATTCTTTAATACCAGCTTTTTCTGATTGTGCTTTTTGTTGCCTTCACTTTGTCATCTATACGGAGTGTGGCCTGTGATATGAGCAAATAATTAAATCATAGATCATAATCCTCAAACTGAACAACATTAGTTCAGCGACTCTTAAAAATAATTAGTTTTTTAATTTTTATTACACTTAAGTTTATTCGAGGAAGCAATGTGAAGCAAAATTCCTGATGCTTGTAGCGTGACAGGCGACGTCAGTCGGGTTCTAGGATGGCGTACATTGATAGCAGTATTTAATTTGCATGAAAACAGGAAAATTCAGCCTCCATTATTTTAAAACACGCTGAACTAATGTTGTTCAGTTTGACGAGGACGATCTCGATCTATATTTTAAATTTTTCTCTTATTTACAGGCCACACCCGGTATACTACGACTACGTAGTTACGTGCATGTTTACCAATTATTTTAGATTTTACGAAATTCTCACGGAAACTAGCCTGTTTTATCCTTGTTCGAGTGCAAAGCCGAGGAATTAAGCTAATTTTCCTGCATCAATCTAAACATTCGTGATTCTTATGCATCTCTTTTCTTTTGTTACATCTTGTATCTCCCATCCTTTAATCTACCTTAAATATACTAGTGTAAACTAACATTTACCTACTTAAAAACGGCCTTTAACTTAAATTACTTTAAGATTTGATATTTTATTTTATATTAAAACAAGCATTTAAAAATACTCACTTCTCTAAAAATAAAAGTGAACAAAGCGTTGAAACGTTTTAACTTTAAAATTGTTTCGATTTGTTTCATAGAGAGGTCTTTTCAGAGGACTGCGCCTCAAGTATGAAGAGAAAGCGATGATATCACATAATTAATTTCACTTAATTTTGATAAGAAATATTCTTATTCATATTGTTATTACGTGACTTGTCATTTATTTTTCACATTGGCATAGTTTTAAATGTAGAAAAAAATTGCAAAAGGCCTTGAGTTCTTCACCTGTTATGTTTAATCCTTATTATATTAAATAAAGTACCTGGGCGACCCAGTTTTTTGGGCTAAAACTCGATAATAATCGTTTCCCCAGAGATAAGGACAAGCTAGATCGATTTGTCATCCCCGAAAACCCCAAATACCAAATTTCATCGAAATCGTTGGAGGATACAAGAATTGCTCGTTTAAAGGTATTAGATAAATAAAATAAAAAATATTTCATCATCGACACGATTTACTTTTAACCTTACTATAAAATTAAAATTAATATTCATAATGTCACATATTTGATTTGAATTGTTTCTTAGTTACAGTTGTTGATGACTTGGACTGTCATTCTAAATATATATTTATCCTAATAAGGAGATGTACATTTTATTAATTTAATTACTTAAGAAATTGGCGACGATGTCGTTTGATTTGAAGAAAGGAAAACGTGCGCGTGCTACCCTACGCGGTGTACTAACTAAAACGAACAACGCATTTCAAGATGAACAAAATTACATACTTACGAAGAACTAGTAACCCGACTTATTACACTACAAAATACTTACGATGGCTTACAAAATATACAATGTCAAATAGAAGAGGAGACGATCTACAAAACAAACAGCATGAATAAAACATGCAAAGGTCACATGTTAATAATAGCCAATTTAACAACTAAATAACGTTAGAAACAACATGAAATTATTTAAACGTTTGCAATCTGCGACTTTCGCGAATCACCGAACGATAGCGACTAGAAGCAAAAAAAAACATGGGTACTTATTCCAGTTGACAGTAATAAGTAACCAACACTTACTATACTTACAGCTTTAATCAAACTCTTGATAATTTATACATTACACACTATATGAAGCCAGGGGTCGCTTGTAGATTGAAATTACTTCTATAAACAAAACATCCGTCCATGATCTGACTCCAGTTGATCCTATAACTTCACAAAGCGGTAGCTATAATCTTCAATATCCCCCGACTCCTAACTTAGCCCCTCAGTGCAGGCGTCGAAAAGCCTCCTGCATAATGCATTGTATGACTGCAACGACCTTTGAGCCGGGATTATACGGCAGGGCAGGGCTATTTCGACAATTTTCCGCCATCCGCAGATTTGCGCAGCCTTTTGCGATCTTTTACCGAAATGGTTTACGGTAGTTGGTTTTGTTTTGATCAACTATTTTTACGTGCAAGGGGTCAGTGTGGTGTTTCGTTAAATTTTTGTCATAAGTTTTTGCCTGGATTTAAGATTAAATTCAAAAAGTTTCTGTATCTAGTCGATGTAAATTTATAGATTCCTCAAATTAGACTTAAAATTATAGGTAAAAGTTGCTACTTATATAGGTTTAATTAGAAAAATAACTGAAAATTAAAAATAAAATACCTAATTAGTTAATTCAGGTTATAGGCTATGCGTGGGCCAAATTTTGTCCAAATTTATTGAAACATTTTTGCCTGTTAAAGTGAGAAACATCCAAACTTTTGCATTGATCAAAATCCAGAATTACAAGAATGATCATTTCACCCTTGAGATCTTGCTAATTCCCTAATTCGCGCCGTGATTGTTCATCTCATAGACGCAGCCTTTTTTAAAACCAACTAATTAATCTCAGTTTAATTTATTTTTCTTCAAATATATACATATTTACAACGAATATGTTTTTAAAAAGTTGTTAAGATAATGCCACTATAGCAGCAACAAGACTTCGAAGCGAAAAATGCAAAAGAATCTGCTTGACTGTTTGAAGAAACAAAGACTTGCATTTTATCGAGACAACTTGCAGCGGAACAAAGGAAATTGTTAAAGTTTAATTAATTTACTTTACTACCACAAACCGTTAACCGTTAACCGTTGGGGGAGAAAAGTCCTCGAGTGGCGACCACGAACCGGAAGACGAAGCGTTGGCAGGCCTCCCACCAGGTGGACTGCCGACATCGTGAGAGTGGCGGGAAACCGGTGGATGCAAGTGGCGAGTTGTCGTTTATTGTGGCGTTCTAAGGGGGAGCCTTCGTCCAGTCCAGCAGTGCGTCGTCCGGCGGCTGATGATGATGATGATGACTACCACAAAAAAGTGATATTCTCAAAAATATGTTAATCCATCATAGTTAAGCTTACACCAAATGATCTGCAATAATAATGATAATAATATTTGTATTAATAATGCGAATGTTTGTTCTCGGGTCTTGGATGTTCAATATGTATTTAAGTATGTATTTATTTATATAAGCATCCGTTGCCTAGTATCCATAGTAAAAGCTTTACTTAGTTTGGGACTAGGTCAATTAGGGTGAAGTGTCCCATGATATTTTTTTTTCACCCAAGGAGTCCTTCACGATTTATACAAGTATTTTGGGATATGGCCTGAAGTGACTCATTTTTGAAAGAAAGCTTGTAGATTGCTGCTAAATTTGCAACATTGTTGATACAATGCTGAGGTATGGAACCATAGGGCTTATATTCAGCTGCAGCCAACAGTTAAGTTTAGACTAGGTACGATACTTTACACGGTACACTCAATACTCGAATTAACTAAATAATAATATGTTGGTTGTAATGGACGTGACACACTTCGTGTACATATTAAGTGTAGCGTTAAAATGACGCAGTCTGTTTGAGCCTTAAGCTTTTGTAATTTTTTTGTTTACTGTATTTCCGATATTGTCCAACCAACAATACAATACAATACAATGACCATTTGCTGTACACGAGAAATAGTAAGCGACACAGAAAACACGTACATAAAAAGAAAACTACGAGGTAAACAATAGGCGGCCTAATTGCTTAAGAGCGATATCTTCCAGGCAACCTTTTTTACAAACCTTTTTTTTTACTTTACGGTGCCAAATTTAACTTAATTCGATTACTTTTACTGGGCGAAATTCGACGTGCAAAATTTGAGCTATTTATACATATAAACAAACATCGCATCTAAAATAAAAGCTTGTATGTAAATGTGAATATCAAATTTTGAATAAAACTTAATTTTATTAACTAAATAAGTAAGTAAACTCGTTCTCATTTCCTGCCATTGATTACGTCGGCCGAATTTAATAACAATTTGATTGTGTTTTAATAAACCTGCTAATTATAATTGATTCTGTTAGCAAATAATAATTGAAACTGGCACATTGATCAATAAGTTGAAGTTAATTACAATCTTGCCAAAAACGTTTCATGTGAAATCGGCGGCCAAGACTCACAAGCTCACAATGCTTTTGATGTAAAAAAGTTATCAATTTCCATGAAAAGCCGAGCCCCTAAGACCCAAGTTTGCTAACCCTTTAATTTAATTTTGAAAGAAAGAAAGAAAGACAGAAATATTTTATTCGGACCTCGCACATTACATAAAAAGTTTAATTGAAATACATTAAAAATTAAAAAGTAAAAAAAATATTAAAAAAATAGTAAAATTTTCTGTTCATGGTATTATAAATCCTAATGTCTGTTATCTAATTTCATCTTTCTAGGATATCGGGCAATACCGTAGAGGTTTTAATGAGTGAGTGAGTGGCCAAATCGTCGTATTTTAGTTGCCTATAAAATCTAAAGTGTAAAAGGTAGATAAATGAAACTTAGCGCATTTCATAAGTGCCTTAACTACACTTTATTCTAGAAATTTGGGCTTTCTGGAGCTGTCTGGGATGAAGCTATGAAGGTTTAGGTTCGAGAAAAGTTACAGCATAATTTCTTCGTCTTAGTTAGCGGATTCACTACCGTGCCCTCAGATTGACATCAAACCCTGTGCAGCTTTTCTCCGAAATTCAATGAATTCTATTCTACACGGAAGTTGGAAATTGACAACTTCCACAAAGGTTACATTGTAAAGCTTGTGTTACCTTTGGCTTCAAAATTTTGAACATCATTTAGTATCAAACGTTTTACCATAAAATAGTTCAAGATATTAGTCGCAATTTAATCAAAAATACGAACATTAGTAACATACCTACGAGTGTATGTATATAACGGGTGTGGCCTGTAATACGAGCAAAAAATTAAAACATAGATCGTCCTCGTCAATCTGAACAACATTACTTCAGCGACTTTTAAAAGTAATAGAGTCTTTGATTTTTCATTTTTTTCATACAAATTAAATAACTGCTATCAATGTACGCCATCCTAGAACACAACTGACGTCGTC
>NC_133475.1:17485736-17516465 GCF_025370935.1 Choristoneura fumiferana | reverse complement strand
GCACTTGACTGTACACGCCCATCCTGAGTTTCACATACTCGTAGTTCAGATTGCCGTTCAGAATCCCGGAATTTTCAATTTAAGTCAGATTTAATGGCTAAAGCGAGCGAAACAATGGGCAAAGGCTATACAAGTACCGGCCATAAAGATTGCACAACGGTCTTTGGAAAGAGACTCGGCTAATTTCGGCTTCGTAGAGCGTTGTCACACACTACTTATTGTCAGTCGTTGTACAGGTGCAATAGAGTACGGAAGCATTCAGATGAAAATATACAATAAAGAGTTGTTGAAACCGCCCAAAACTTTAAATTGTGCAATGGCATCTTAGGGAAAAATCCCGGCCAAGAGCGTGTCGGATAAGCTCAAAATAGGGTTCCGTAGCCATTACGAAATAATTAAGTCATATTTTTCTATTTTATACGGAACCTTCCAAGTTTAGGTATATTTTCAAATCATCCTGAATTTTTTCAAATTTTTCCACCTACCGGTTTAGATTTTAGAGGGGGGGACGCTCGATTTTAATGAAAATTTGCACCTTAAAGTTGGATATTTCGCAAACAAATCACTGAATCAAAAAAATCGTCTTTGCAAACCCCTAATGATTTTAAAAGACCTATCCAACGACACCCCACACGATAGGGTCAGATGAGAAAAAAAAATCACCCCCACATTACGTCTATGGGAGGTACCCTAAAAAAAATTTTTTTTAAATTTTTAATTGTATTATTTTGTCGGCATAGTTTATTTATATATCCGTACAAAATTACAGCTTTCTAACATTGATACTCCCTGAGCAAAGCCGCGGACGGACAGACAGACAGACAGACATGGCGAAACTATAAGGGTTCCGTTTTTGCCATTTTGACTCCCGAACCCTAAAAAGAGAGAACTATCCTTTTTCTAGTAGTTGCATCAGCTCTCTATATATCCGAAGTTAACATGCCATTAATTTGACGTAAACAAATTAAGTCCATAAAGGTGCAGTATTTATTTGATATAAACGTCACTTAATAAATGACGGCCGTCAGTGTTCGGAAATCGTCGTCAACAGCCAATTGTCTTTTTCCGAAGACCGTTGTGCAATCTTTATCACCAGGTAGGTACTTAAGAGCTCATTTAAACGTTACCATACAACAACGGCTTCTTCAACTTTGAAATGAATGGTGTTCCACTTCTGCGTCACATCACCCTGGACAAGTAAAATAACGTTAAAACGGGGAAGGCCACGTTTGATTTATTTTACTTACATTCGGGGGCCTTAATTAAACACGGCCAATGACTTCGTCTCTTTTACGCATTAAAATAATGGTAGCTTTCTATCATTATTATATTGAGTTATTATAGTTAAGATCATTAATAAATAAAAAATCATGTTTTTAATAAAGTTTTAGTTGATTTTTAGGCTAAGATAGAAACAATGATTATAAGAATTTGCATTGACGGGCTTTATATTTGTGAATGAAATAACTAATCCCAAACTGATTTCTTCTTCATTGCTGAACTGTGAACCTCGAGTATAAAAATAAACTCTTAAAAATTCTCAATCAAGCCATAATTGACATAGGTAGTAGTTGAAAATACAAACTGAAATATAGATGCACAGAAAAAACAGAAAAATAAGACCATCACTGGGAATCGAACCCAGGTCCTCGGTAATCCGTACCGCGTGCTATACCGCTACACCACTGATGGTCAACGATACCGACACGAATTTCCCTATGCACCTCATATCTCAGCTTGTGTTTCTTACTTAGTCACTTAAGCAGCGACGCTAGCGACATCTATGCCGTAAGCCCTCAAACTTTTTTCGGCATTCCTTTGGAACTAACCGCTCACCCGGACAAGAGATATCGTTTCTAAGCAATCAAATTAAGATTGGTTTTTTGGAATCTTTTTGTATTTTTTATTTCAATTCCAAATTTTTACTTTTACGGTCATCCCGTGGTCTTATTTTTCTGTTTTTTCTGTGCATCTATATTTCAGTTTGTATTTTCAATTTCGGTTTTACGGGATGCGTAAAAGAAAAAATTTGGAAAATAAAAAATAAAAAAGTTAAACCAATCATTGATAAGTAGTTGAAAGTTTGCTTATAGATGACTAAGTAAGAAACACAAGCTGAGATATGAGGTGCATAGGGAAATTCGTGTCGGTATCGTTGACCATCAGTGGTGTAGCGGTATAGCACGCGGTACGGATTACCGAGGACCTGGGTTCGATTCCCAGTGATGGTCTTATTTTTCTGTTTTTTCTGTGCATCTATATTTCAGTTTGTATTTTCAATTTCGGTTTTACGGGATGACCGTAAAAGTAAAAATTTGGAATTGAAATAAAAAATACAAAAAGATTCCAAAAAAACAATCTTAATAGGTAGTAGTGTCCGTACAAAAATAAATTAGAACCTTTTGAAAACTGTTTCTGGTAATCCAACTATTTCCTATTTACTTGTGTCATTTTTATGTTGATTAGTATCTTCTAGAAGTAGAAGCCGTGGTTGCCTAGTGGTTTGACCTATCGCCTCTCAAGCAGAGGGTCGTGGGTTCGAACCCCGTCTCGCACATCTGAGTTTTTCGAAATTCATGTGCGGAATTACATTTGAAATTTACCACGAGCTTTGTGGTGAAGGAAAACATCGTGAGGAAACCTGCACAAACCTGCGAAGCAATTCAATGTTGCGTGCGAAGTTCCCAATCCGCACTGGGCCCGCGTGGGAACTATGGCCCAAGCCCTCTTGATCTGAGAGGAGGCCTGTTCCCAGCAGTGGGACGTTTACAGGCTGGGATGATGATGATGATGATGAGTATCTTCTAAAGAATATTCGAATGAAAATTGGTCTCAACATGAAAGCAAAAGAACCTAAATAACCAAATATGTTTACCATCTTTAATGAAAAATAAAAACAAAATTTAATTTTTATCAACTTCACTTTAATAGTCGCTTCTAAATTATCGCTCTCTACCATTACTGAACAAAATTATGAAAGCGAAGTATTTCTGCTTAAAAATAATTTGCTTCCATTTCCTTTTAAATTATTTCCTTTCCTTTATTGGGGTAAGTGGACATTTGAAACCCATTATAATTGACTTATATTGGACACTTAAGCCTTTTACCTAAACGGAAAGTCGGTAAAGGTTAGCATCATTATCATTATTAAAACGAAATGAATATTAATGAAGGCCTATTTGGTTTAGGAATGAGGGTTTTACTATCTTTAATTGGGATGTCTAAAAGTATCAGTATCTAATGTAAGTTTTTTATCGTAGCCATCACTTTAACGTATTTTCGTTTAAAGGGGAAAAAACATTACTTGACCTATTTCGGGTAGGTACAGTCAACGTCATAAATAAGTGATCATTTCTGTACCTTGTCGCTTTCAGTCTTTACACATTCGTATGGCTTTTCAAACATGACTTTAAAGTGACAAGGCACAAAAATGATCACTTATTTATGACGTTCACTGTACCTTTACCTATAAAATGTAACGTTACTGACTGAATGACTAAATACGCACAGCCTTAAACACTGAAGCTAAGAAACATGAAATTTGAGTAAGCATAAACTTTCCTCTAGTGCACTAGGAAATACATAAAAAAAGTTTTTTTAACAAAAATTCTTTAATACCAGCTTTTTCTGATTGTACTTTTTGTTGCCTTCATTTTGTCATCTATACCGAGTGTGGCCTGTAATATGAGCAAATAATTAAATCATAGATCATAATCCTCAAACTGAACAACATTAGTTCAGCGACTCTTAAAAATAATTAGTTTTTTAATTTTTATTACACTTAAGTTTATTCGAGGAAGCAATGTGAAGCAAAATTCTTGATGTTTGTAGCGTGACAGGCGACGTCAGTCGGGTTCTAGGATGGCGTACATTGATAGCAGTATTTAATTTGTATGAAAACAGGAAAATTCAGCCTCCATTATTTTTAAAACACGCTGAACTAATGTTGTTCAGTTTGACGAGGACGATCTCGATCTATATTTTAAATTTTTTCTCTTATTTACAGGCCACACCCGGTATACTACGACTACGTAGTTACGTGCATGTTTACCAATTATTTTAGATTTTACGAAATTCTCACGGAAACTAGCCTGTTTTGTCCTTGTTCGAGTGCAAAGCCGAGGAATTAAGCTAATTTTCCTGCATCAATCTAAACATTCGTGATTTTATTTTCTTATTCTTGGGACTCAGGGATGCATCTTTTTCTTTTGTTACATCTTGTATCTCCCATCCTTTAATTTACCTGTAACAGCCATTAGTTTTTCCTTAGTTTAAATATACTTGTGTAAGCTAACATTTACCTACTTAAAAACGACCTTTAACTTAAATTAAGATTTGATATTTTATTTTATCTTAAAACAAGCATTTAAAAATACTTACTTCTCTAATAATAAAAGTGAACAAAGCGTTGAAACGTTTTAACTTTAAAATTGTTTCGATTTGTTTCATAGAGAGGTCTTTTGAGAGGACTGCGCCTCAAGTATGAAGAGAAAGCGATGATATCAAATAAATTAATTTCACTTAATTTTGATACGAAATCTTCTTATTATTATTGTTATTACGTGACTTGTCATTTATTTTTCAAGTGATTTTCTGTTTTTATTCTTTATTATTCTTATTACTATTATTATTTCGAAGTTTTTCGTTTCACATTGGCATAGTTTTAAATGTAGAAAAAAAAATTAAAAGGCCTTGAGTACTTCACCTGTTATGTTTAATCCTTATTATATTAAATAAAGTACTTGGGCGACCGAGCTTTTCTCGTGCTAAAACTCGATAATAATCGTTTCCCCAGAGATAAGGACAAGCTAGATCGATTTGTCATCCCCGAAAACCCCAAATACCAAATTTCATCGAAATCGTTGGAGGATACAAGAATTGCTCGTTTAAAGGTATTAGATAAATAAATTAAAAAATATTTCATCATTGACACGATTTACTTTTAATCTTACTATAAAATTAAAATTAATATTCATAATGTAACATATTTGATTTGAATGGTTTCTTAGTTACAGTTGTTGATGACTTAGACTGTCATTCTAAATATATATTTATCCTAATAAGGAGATGTACATTTTATTAATTTAATTACTTAACAAATTGGCGACGATGTCGTTTGATTTGAAGAAAGGAAAACGTGCGCGTGCCACCCTACGCGGTGTATTTACTAAAACGAACAACGCATTTCAAGATGAACAAAACTTACATACTTACGAAGAACTAGTAACCCGACTTCTTACACTACAAAATACTTACGATGGCTTACAAAATATACAATGTCGAATAGAACAGGAGACGATCTACGAAACAAACAGCATGAATAAAACATGCAAAGGTCACATGTTAATAATAGCCAATTTAACAACTAAATAACGTTAGAAACAACATGAAATTATTTAAACGTTTGCAATCTGCGACTTTCGCGAATCACCGAACGATAGCGACTAGAAGCAATAAAAAACATAGGTACTTATTCCAGTTGACAGTAATAAGTAACCAACACTTACTATACTTACAGCTTTAATCAAACTCTTGATAATTTATACATTACACACTATATGAAGCCAGGGGTCGCTTGTAGATTGAAATTACTTCTATAAACAAAACATCCGTCCATGATCTGACTCCAGTTGATCCTATAACTTCACAAAGCGGTAGCTATAATCTTCAATATCCCCCGACTCCTAACTTAGCCCCTCAGTGCAGGCGTCGAAAAGCCTCCTGCATAATGCATTGTATGACTGCAACGACCTTTGAGCCGGGATTATACGGCAGGGCAGGGCTATTTCGACAATTTTCCGCCATCCGCAGATTTTCGCAGCCTTTTGCGATCTTTTGCCGAAATTGTTTACGGTAGTTGGTTTTGTTTTGATCAACAATTTTTACGTGCAAAGGGTCAGTATGGTGTTTCGTTCTATTTTTGTCATAAGTTTTTGCCTGGATTTAAGATTAAATTCAAAAAGTTTCTGTATAGTCGATGTAAATTTATAGATTCCTCAAATTAGACTTAAAATTATAGGTAAAAGTTGCTACTTATATAGGTTTAATTAGAAAAATAAATGAAAATTAAAAATAAAATACCTAATTAGTTAATTCAGGTTATAGGCTATGCGTGGGCCAAATTTTGTCCAAATTTATTGAAACATTTTTGTTAAGTGAGAAACATCCAAACTTTTGCAATGATCAAAATCCAGAATTACAAGAATGATCATTTCACCCTTGAGATCTTGCTAATTCCCTAATTCGCGCCGTGATTGTTCATCTCATAGCAGCCTTTTTAAAACCAACTAATTAATCTCAGTTTAATTTATTTTTCTTCAAATATATACATATTTACAACGAATATGTTTTTAAAAAGTTGTTAAGATAATGCCACTATAGCAGCAACAAGACTTCGAAGCGAAAAATGCAAAAGAATCTGCTTGACTGTTTGAAGAAACAAAGACTTGCATTTTATCGAGACAACTTGCAGCGGAACAAAGGAAATTGTTAAAGTTTAATTAATTTACTTTACTACCACAAACCGTTAACCGTTAACCGTTGGGGGAGAAAAGTCCTCGAGTGGCGACCACGAACCGGAAGACGAAGCGTTGGCAGGCCTCCCACCAGGTGGACTGCCGACATCGTGAGAGTGGCGGGAAACCGGTGGATGCAAGTGGCGAGTTGTCGTTTATTGTGGCGTTCTAAGGGGGAGGCCTTTGTCCAGCAGTGGACGTCTTCCGGCTGATGATGATGATGATGAAGACTACCACAAAAAAGTGATATTCTCAAAAATATGTTAATCCATCATAGTTAAGCTTACACCCAATGATCTGCAATAATAATGATAATAATATTTGTATTAATAATGCGAATGTTTGCTCTCGGGTCTCGGATGTTCAATATGACATGTATTTAAGTATGTATTTATTTATATAAGCATCCGTTGCCTAGTATCCATAGTAAAAGCTTTACTTAGTTTGGGACTAGGTCAATTGGTTTTTTTTTTTTCACCCAAGGAGTCCTTCACGATTTATACAAGTATTTTGGGATATGGCCTGAAGTGACTCATTTTTGAAAGAAAGCTTGTAGATTGCTGCTAAATTTGCATCATTGTTGATACAATGCTGAGGTACGGAACCACAGCGCTGATATACAGCTGCAGCCAACAGTTAAGTTTAGACTAGGTATGATACTTTACACGGTACACTCAATACTCGAAGTCGTAATGGACGTGACACACTTCGTGTACATATTAAGTGTAGCGTTAAAATGACGTAGTCTGTTTGAGCCTTAAGCTTTTGTAATTTTTTTGTTTACTGTATTTCCGATATTATCCAACCAACAATACAACACAATACAATGACCATTTACTGTACACGAGAAATAGTAAGCGACACAGAAAACACGTACACAAAAAGAAAACTACGAGGTAAACAATAGGCGGCCTAATTGCTTAAGAGCGATCTCTTCCAGGCAACCTTTTTTACAAACCTTTTTTTTACTTTACGGTGCCAAATTTAACTTAATTCGATTACTTTTACTGGGCGAAATTCGACGTGCAAAATTTGAGCTATTCATACATATAAACAAACATCGCATCTAAAATAAAAGCTTGTATGTAAATGTGAATATCAAATTTTGAATAAAACTTAATTTTATTAACTAAATAAGTAAGTAAACTCGTTCTCATTTCCTGCCATTATTACGTTGGCCGAACAATGATTACGTCGGCCGAATTTAATAACAATTTGATTGTGTTTTAATAAACCTGCTAATTGTAATTGATTCTGTTAGCAAATAATAATAATTGAAACTGGCATGATTGATCAATAAGTTGAAGTTAATTACAATCTTGCCAAAAACGTTTCATGTGAAATCGGCGGCCAAGACTCACAAGCTCACAATGCTTTTGATGTAAAAAAAGTTATCAAATTCCATGAAAAGCCGAGCCCCTAAGACCCACGAGTAAGTTTGCTAACCCTTTAATTTAATTTTGAAAGAAAGAAAGAAAGACAGAAATATTTAATTCGGACCTCGCACATTACATAAAAAGTTTAATTGAAATACATTAAAATTAAAAAGTAAAAAAAATATAAAAAAATAGTAAAATTTTCTGTTCATGGTATTATAAATCCTAATGTCTGTTATCTAATATCATCTTTCTAGGATATCGGGCAATACAGTAGAGGTTTTAATGAGTGAGTGTGGCCAAATCGTCGTATTTTAGTTGCCTATAAAATCTAAAGTGTAAAAGGTAGATAAATGAAACTTAGCGCATTTCATAAGTGCCTTAACTACACTTTATTCTAGAAATTTGGGCTTTCTGGAGCTGTCTGGGATGAAGCTATGAAGGTTTAGGTTCGAGAAAAGTTACAGCATAATTTCTTCGTCTTAGTTAGCGGATTCACTACCGTGCCCTCAGATTGACATCAAACCCTGTGCAGCTTTTCTCAGAAATTCAATGAATTCTATTCTACACGGAAGTTGGAAATTGACAACTTCCACAAAGGTTACATTGTAAAGCTTGTGTTACCTTTGGCTTCAAAATTTTGAACATCATTTAGTATCAAACGTTTTACCATAAAATAGTTCAAGATATTAGTCGCAATTTAATCAAAAATACGAACATTAGTAACATACCTACGAGTGTATGTATATAACGGGTGTGGCCTGTAATACGAGCAAAAAATTAAAACATAGATCGTCCTCGGCAATCTGAACAACATTAGTTCAGCGACTTTTAAAAGTAATGGAGTCTTTGATTTTTCCTTTTTTCATACAAATTAAATACTGCTATCAATGTACGCCATCCTGAACACAACTGACGTCGTCTGTCACGCTACAAATATCAAGCGTTTTGCTTTACAATTATATTGCTTCTTCGAATAAACTTAAAAGCGTAATAAAATTTAAAAAAAACTAATTATTTTTAAATGTCGCTGAAGGAACTAATGTTGTTCAGTAGCACGTAAATAGGTGTGTTTTGGATTAACACTTCAACTACTTTTTATTATGAACTATACAACAAGTTTCATAAAATTCATTTCCCTCCTAAAACGACTTAATCAAAAACTGGCACAGAGAATGGCATAAGTGATATGTAAATGCAGGGGGTTCTATTTTAAGTCAATTTGGCTAACATTACAAAAATAAGCCCACAAGCGGAATGACTCCTAATACAGTCCGAGGGGAGACAATACGGGTACTCTAACGAGAGATAACGGCTGACGTGCGGGCCGGTATTCTAAACACACGTGAAATTAAAAAAGTAAATCTGGTGTTTTGGTCAATCAGGAAATGATTGTATTTACTTTTTTTATCAATAAATTTTGCTGATCTGCAGTACCAAATAATAAGCTGTGAAAACCTTTATAAACAAAAGATGCGCAACTCTTCTCTTTTGTAAGCGACGGAATGCTACAAACGAATCAGAAGACGGGGCAAGAACATAATATGAAACGATATTTTGACAAGTCTATAAAAAAATGAATTTCTGATCTTAAAAATTCAACATGAGTTATAGCAGAATGATTGTAATATACCTCTGTGAACGTTTCGTTCTCTGCGTAAACGTTTTGTAAAATAAAATCAATTGTTGAGAAAGGTGGTATGGTAAAGTTTGCAACCAGGAATATCATAGAAAAATGTTTTCTTGTTTCATAGTCTACAGACTGCGAATTGTTCAATTGCCAGGTGTTAGCTTTTTAAAGTCGTTTTTTATACTAAAAAGTATGCATAATATTTAACATTTCGAACAAAATAATCGACAATTACTGAATTTCAAGTTTCTACAAACCAAAATTAAATACAGCAAATGTAGCAATATCGTAATAGCCCCCTGTTCTCCAAATTACTGTAACGACCGTTCGGAATCGCCCATAAATTACGTAAGAATTATACGGAGGCATTCCTGCGCCTTCTTTTGGGACCACGGGTGTCTGCAATGGTCTTTTTTTAAGGCTTTAGCATAAACAGATAGCGAATTGAATATAATATATTTACAGGTTTTTTTATTTACATTTTAGGTAAAAGAAGTTTTTAGTGAATTTGATGTCAAGTTTCTGTGTATCTAATGTCTGACTAAAAATTTCTTATCAAAATAGTTATTAATTAGTTAAGTTTCTAACTTTTGTGCAGAAAAAAATAAAAATATCATTTAATATTTTATAGTTTACTTTGAGTGGCTCTCAAACATTATTAATCTTTAGAGTTAAAAATAAAGAAACAAACGTTCGCAAAGATCTATGTCACTAAACTTGTGCATAGAGTGATATGTGTGAATTAGTGTTATGATGATTATTGCATACATTGGTTCCGTAAGACAATTTTTTTTTGTACACGTGACGTTCTCAATTTCTATTTTTAATTTCTTCAGTAAGTATTTAATTAAACTGACACATTAGTTACAGATTAACTAGCATTAACCTAAGTATATACAAAATAGCACCTTTAAATTTTTCCACGCAGTAGGTACATAAAAATATTGTTTTCCGACAAATTCTCACTATCTCTCTCTCTCTCTCTCTCTCTCTCGAAGGAACCTACGAGCCTAATTACAATAACAGTCCGAATAATAATGAAAACAACACGGTTACTGCCACGCTCTTTATTTCTAGTTCTTCATGCTAGCAAGTCTCTCTCTTGCAAAGTGTATTTGAAAGGGACATACTATACCAACGAATTCGTTTGTGGCAACTTGTAAATGGTACTCAAGTCTTGAAGAAGCCTAACACTGAGTTTGCGGAGTAAATACAAAGTTAATTAGTAGGTACTAATTTTCTTAATTATCCGCAAAGCGGTGTCTGAATTATATTTATTACGTTGTGTGGCTCTTGACTTTATTTTCGCAGAGTAAACCCTTCTTGTTGCTCAGCGTTGCCCGAGTTGCTCAGCGAGCTATGCAGCTTCGGGGTTTCTCCACGGGATCGAATCAGAAATGAGGAGATTCGTAGAAGAACGAGTATCACTGACAATAATTCTTTCTTCTTTAAAATTCTCTAATGGAAGCGTAGCGTAGGACGTTCACCAACGGTTTTTTCTGTTACGTGTTATAAGACTAGGGTAGAAAGAGATGGAGAATGCGGTCGAAAGCAACTAGAGCTCTATGGGGGAGGCATATGTCTGATAGTGGACGGCTTACGGCTAACCATGATGAATATATTTAAAGTAATCCAACTGATAGATGCATTTTTTCTATCATTAAAACTCCAGGTAGATACAAGATCCAAACAAATCGTGTACCAAAATGGCAGGACAATCCTTTTTAGGGTTCCGTAGCCAAAATGGCTTAAACGGAACCCTTATAGTTTCGCCATGTCTGTCTGTCTGTCCGTCCGCAGCTTTGCTCAGGGACTGTCAATGCTAGAAAGCTGTAATTTTGCACGAATATATATGTAAACTATGCTGACAAAATGGTACAATAAAAAAAAGTGGGGGTGATTTTTTTTTTCACATCCAACCTTATAGTGTGGGGTATCGTTGGATAGGTATTTTAAAACCATTAAGGGGTTGCCAGAACGATTTTTTGATTCAGGGATTCGTTTGCAAAATATTCAACTTTAAAGCGCAAATTTTCATTAAAATCGAGCGTCCCATCCCCTCTTAAATCTAAACCGATGGGTGGAAAAATTTGAAAAAAAAACAGGACGGTAGTAAATATATCAAAATTACAAGGAAAACTATAACGGTTAAGTTTTCTTGAGAATTATTAGTAGATTTAAGAGAAAATTTCAGCAAGGTATAAAATATACCTAAACTTGGAATATTCCATACAAAATACGAAATCCTTAGAAACATATTACTTAATTTTTTTGTAATGGCTACGGATCCCTCTTTTGGGCGTGTCCAATACGCTCTTGGCCGGTTTTTCTTGTGATGACAAATAGCATGGGCTTATAAGCGGGCAAAGAGAAAGTAATAGAAGCTTCCACTTACATCCATTACGTCCCCAAACCTTTGTACGACATGTTAATAAAGTTAACACGAACTTGCCTTGCGTCATGGTTTTCCTTGAACTCATGACATAACTGTGTCATGGCGTTCTTAATGGGGTGACTCGGCGATTCTACCTGAGCATATTGTAATTAACTTTAGTGTATTTGACGTTATAACAAGAAACGTCGAGGATGCAAAATTTGACGCAAGTCGGGTATAATAATTTTCATGTTGCTTCCATGAATAGGATACTAACTACGGATATACTTATCGAAGATAAATGGCGTAAAAATTAAAAAAATAAGTAAAAAAAAACCGGCGAAGTGCGAGACACTCGCGCACGAAGGGTTCCGTATCATTATCTATACAACTTTAGACATTAGCAAAAAAACGGCAATAAAATCAAGTTTGTTGTATAGGAGCCCCCCTTAAATATTTATTTATTTTAATTAAATTATTTATTTCTAAGTTGATTATACAACTAAAGATTCTGTGAACTTTTCATGCGTCTACCTGTTGCCGTTATTAATATAAAGGAAAAAACGGCAAAACAATCATGTTTGTTGTATGGGAGCCTCTTAAATTATTATTGATTTTATTGGTTTTAGTATTTGCTAATATAGCGGCCACAGTAATACATAATCTGTGAAAATTTCAAGTGTCTACGACTCAAGAGATAGAGCCCTGTGACAGACGGATGGTCAGACAGACAGTGAAGTCAGTAATAGGGTTCAGATGGCACCCTTTTGGTACGGAACTCTAAAAAGTAGCATCGGACGGGATTTGGAGTCGTATCTTTTGGCCGTACGCATCTCTTCTTCGCATCTCTTGCATACCTCGATAGTGGTATTTTGTTATAAAAAAATAACAACCCCGATTAAAACATTGAAAAAATCCGAATTAAAATTAGCAATTTTGAACGTGAGAAAATTGCTATTAACAATACACGTTATCATAGACTTACACTCTTTTTTTCTGGAGCTTTCTGAAACTATAAACTATTCCGAAGAAACCTAACCTATACTCGTAGGGTTGTACAGGATGTCATATTTCGAGATTATAACGTTGAACCCTAAAAGCTGGGTTAGTTTTATCAACAATCCTAAAGCAGTACTTACTTTAAAGAAAATCGTTCGTCCTTAGTATCACCTGGGAAATGAAAAATTTGGGAAAAATATTGCGTCGCATTTCAAATGATACACGTAATTTTCACAAGTTTAATTTTAGTAGAATTCTCTTTGAAACTGTAGACTATGCCCTCATGTAAACCAGCTCTAATTTCTCTGGCCCGCAGGTATGCGACGCTTCGATCTATTGACACGAATTCTTTCCCATTTCCTTTGTTTTGCTGACCGATCGGTTCAAGAACATCGTCGACGTACACTGATTGTAGACAGACATAAGGTATATTTGTTCAAAAGTAGTATGTGATAACTGGTTTTTGCATGAGGTGTCGACCATGCTATTGCATGCTATATAAAAGTTGCATACTATCTATATGCTATGTTATCTCCAAAAATATTGCGCATAAATTCTATCCTTTATTTCACACAATTAGGAGCCGATTTAAAAAACCCAACGGGATGAGGATCTTTCTATAAAACATTACAGTCTTTATTACTTGTCTACATCACGGAGGCTACTGTAGGAACTAGGCTGTATACCGCTGGCAGGTGGTAAAACTGACCACTTGGCAGGTTAGATTGACAGCGGGTATTACATGCCGGAGCGCAGATTGCTCCCGATAGCCTAAGCGGCTGGTGCTATGCTATGTAAATGTATTTTTAAGCTCTGAAATAAATCCAAATGATTGAAGAAGTTGTTTATTTTGAACTAAGTTTAAAGTCACGCGCGTTGATCCCCAGTACCTAAGCTCTTACCTAGTTACAGTCCCCACAAGTGGTGGAGTTAGGCGCGGTCGGTGTACTTTTTATGTTTTAGCTATCGCTTCAGAGGACGACGGAGTACCGCAGCGATTCCAGCGGTCTATGGACAATTGTTAAGAAAAGACGAGCTTTGATGACAAAAAAGCGCATGAAAAGTGAAGCAATTTGGTAAATGTATCGATTTTTGAGGAAGCAACTGTGAGTTATTTTATTTTTTCCTCTATCCCAGTGTTTAATAGAATTTGCGGGCAGATAATTTTATTACGGAGAAGAAAGAAGATGGCGGAAAAATTCGCAGGATATTCGGATGTGGACGATTTTATCCACCATTTGAAACTATTGCGATCATAAAGAATTGGTCCGCAGATCAGAAGCGAGTAGCGATCGCACTCTACTTAGAAGGGCCTGCGTTGTCCTGGTACAAGGCCAATTTCACGACGTTGGAGTCGTATGATTTAATAAAGAAGGGATTAGTAGAACAATTCCCGTCGCAAGAAGACTATGCACAGTCTTTTTATTATAGAAAGCAGGAGCCGAAAGAACCGCTACTATCATTTTATTATGAGCTAGAAAGGTTAGCTTTAAAAGCAGGAATCACTGAAGACGGCAGATTTATCAAGCATTTTATTAAGTCTATTAATTCGCAATGGCAATTACATTTAGCGTCTAGATTGTTCGCGTCAAAGGAGGAGCTAAGAAAAACGATTCTTCAATTGTGTGATGTATTTAATACAGAATTACACATGAAAACACATAAAGTAGAACTGCCGATTAATATTACAAAAGATTATCAACACTCGTGGGAGCAAGGAGATGCTCCACCTCTTCGATTCACGCCGCGTTCGGAGTATGACACGTCCCAAACGCCGCCAACAATGGTATTTCCGCAAGAAATACACCAGGGAACATCACGTATGCCATATGGAAGGTATAATTTGAGGCCGCGGCAGCTACAGCCGGTGCCGCAGCAGCATCAGGGGATCAAGGCAATAATGATGGTTTCCAAATTAATACGATTTTTTCTAGTGAATTTCCCGATGTTTGTACTGTTGAGAAAAATAGTCTGAACACGTTTGTGCCCGTAGAGCTCAATGGCAGGATTTGCAAGGCCCTCGTAGATAGTGGTGCCAATGTGTCACTGATATCTGTTTCCCTTGCAGAGGAAATTAATTTAAAATATGAGCACAAGCTCAGTGATCCTTTGCGCGTAGCAGGAGGCTCCATGATTCAGCCTATAGGAATTGTAAATACATATATTTTGATAGATAATTATTATTGTAGAATTAGACTGTTAGTAATTAATGATGGCACAAATTTTTGCATTCTAGGGCAAGATTTTTTGACTGCAAATAATGCAATGATTGATTTTAGTAGTCATACTTTGACTCTGAATAAAAAATTCCGTGTCAATTTTATTCGAAAATTGAGTGACACGAACGACTTTTCATTATTGACTGAAAAGGTTTGTGCAAATCAAGTTGCCATGAAAGAGGTTGAGTGCGAGCAAATTAACTCCTTGACCGTGGAAAGTAAAGCGCGATCAGTAAAAAAATTGTTAGGGTTCCGTGCTTTAAATTCTTTTGCTTCAGGTTCGAGTGAAGGAAAGTTGGAGAAGTCGAAGTCGATTGGGAAAGTATCGAGGATCGATAGAAAGATGGAGCAAAAGGATGGCGAAAAAGGCGAGTTGAGCTCGAAGCCTGAAAGGGTACGAAAGTCGGAAAATTTGCAGATGGGTTCGGCAGGTCTGATGAAGGAGCGAGAGGAACCTTCTGGTTGTTATGTAAGAGTGGCAATGCAACGACGTGAGAACGGAAACGAACCTGATAGATTCCATAGAAAAGGTAATAAAAAGTCACGTCATTGTCTAAGTTATGTTAATAAAAGGTTTTTCTCGCAGCAAGGATCGCTAAATGAACGAAACATAAAATTTAAAAACGTTCATTTAGGAGTGAAAGGGACGGAAAGTGATGGCTGTCTCAAGCCGAATGAACTTTGTGGTTTGACTGAAAACTTTTTAAAAGTTCACCCGAGAAGTTCTGTGTCGACGGTTAGAAAAAAATTGACACGACCAATGATTGACAATGTCATTCAAATGTAAACATTGTAAATTTATTTTTTGCGATTGAATTTTATAATTATAGGTAATTGAATTAAAAGTTTTTTGAGTAGGTAGGAAATTAATGATATAATGAATTTATATGACTAATGCGTGTTGTAATATTACTATGTGACTAATATATGTTTTTTTCGTGTGTTTTCATATTGGGAGATCAATTAATTAAATGCAGAAATGAGATGGCAATCTGCAGCAGCCATGCAGTGGCTGATGAAAACTGATGGCAGCTCCCAGCTGCTCTTGTCAAAACTGATGTCTGACGACATCGCTGGAAAACCAAACAGATAACTTTTATTTACATAGTGAACTTAATATAATTGTTTACATATTCAACTTCACGAATATGAGATTGCCTGTTCATACATCTCCCAATGTGAACTGTAATCATATATGATGTGAATTTCTATATATAAAGAATGAGTAGTTTTAGTTTATCTCAGCATGTGGGAGTACTTCATACCTTCATGTGTTCAATATGCCCAGAAATATGTGGTGTTAATTGATGGTGTATTTAATGATTGATTTTCTGTGCCTTTCAATAGTTTTCAAGCAACAGAAGTTCACACAGCCAACTGGGATCGCCGATGAAGCTTGCCCAGGGGTCCACACTTGGATCCATGGCTGTGAAATAATAAAAAGATGGAAACCCAGCGGCTATTGCTGTCGTTGTGGAACGGCAACTCCGCTAGGGGGTGCTGAGGAACCTTCATCACCTGATGAAGGATGATGGGCATGAAGCAAGAATGACGTGCCGGGTTGCACAGGCAATGTCACGCGTCTTTAGTAGCTAGGCTTTTTACTGAAAAGGCGCCGTACCTTTTTTGTTTCGGGGTTTTTGGGCGGCGAAGTCCCATCCTTGATTTGAAAATTTTGAAATATATAAACCTATTTATGATTGTAGTAACATAGACTAGAGTTTCATGAAAAGGATGTGACTAGTCTTTAGCAAAGACCCTTTTCTGTCTGTAATGTCCCCGTTAGGTAGGGCCGTAGATTAGGTCCCCACCTCTGTGAGGAAGGAGGGATATGTAGGAACTAGGCTGTATACCGCTGGCAGGTGGTAAAACTGACCACTTGGCAGGTTAGATTGACAGCGGGTATTACATGCCGGAGCGCAGATTGCTCCCGATAGCCTAAGCGGCTGGTGCTATGCTATGTAAATGTATTTTTAAGCTCTGAAATAAATCCAAATGATTGAAGAAGTTGTTTATTTTGAACTAAGTTTAAAGTCACGCGCGTTGATCCCAGTACTTAAGCTCTTACCTAGTTACAGTCCCACAGTACCCTCTTAGAATAGAATATAGGATCACATCGTTGTCCATCTGTAAAGACCCGTCAGTGTTTTACTTGCATTTCATTTAATTTAATTACATGTAAAATTTGTTATATTTTCTCTGTTATAAAAGTTAATTAATTTTAAAATATAATCGCTTTAGAAGTCTAATGGGGTTGAAAACAAACATTCACTCTCATTTACGTGTGGTTGAATATCAAAGTTTTCGAAACTGATTAATCTTTTCAATGGCCGGGAATGAAGGGGCACGTGCGTAGAATATCTCTGAATCAAATTAAAGTTTTGTTTGTGGAAAGTAGGTAATCAGGTCGAGGACAAGCCTTGATCGAAGGTGAACATTGATTTTAGTAAATTAAGAGAAGTAATTCTACCATTATAATATTACAAATAATAATAACACCACCTATACCGAGTGGGTGGAAAAGAGACGAAACAGATTAAATTTAGATTTTATGTATAGTTGTATCACAATTATCAACATGAAATTAATGATCTTAATTAACCAAATTTATTTTGTATACATTTATTTCCCGCTTTTTGATCAATTTCATGTCAAACGAAAATATTTTTTAAAAAACTTTCCTATACTCCTAAATCAATAACGTGGAGCGATGCAATAAAGACCGGGGGGCAACTACAAAATTCGGAAATCGAAGTTCGTATCGTACCGTATAAAATAATATAATCGTCAGCGGGACGGCCAACAGCAGGGCTACTACGAAACTCGAAATTCGAAGTTCGTATCGTACCGTCCCTCTCGCTCGCGTATAGTATAAGTTTCAGAGGGACCGCACGACATCGACTTCGAGTTTCGAGTTTCGTAGTAGCCCTGCTGATTACTGAATGGAATGCATGAAAAATATATATTTTTTAAACTGGCACGGACATGGCACAGACCAAAGGCACAGACTAACAACAGATAAATGAGGGCTATCGCCTTAGACTATGGAGATCAATAGATCGAGTTTCGAGTTTCGTAGTAGCCCGCAGGTACGAAAGTTCGAATTTCGCACTTCTTACTCGTATTATAGGGTCTGTTGTGGCGTGTAGGAAATCTTCAGGTACGAGTAAGATCTCTACGATGTAGGTAACAAACATTAGATGAATTGAATTTTGACTCACAGATACACAATACTTTACTGAGATCACAGTACTTTATTGTGGGTTTTTGTGACAGGCTAGTTGCCGTTCCCAAGTAGTTTATAACTAAATGAGCCCATCGCAAGCAAAGCTGTAAGTAATGTCAACCAGATCTCACGATACTTACGCTATCTAGCAGTGGCGTGGCGTCAGATATATTCGTGGTAAAGCCGTAGCAAAGATCGCTTACATCTTTCATAAATTCTGTAAGTCTTGTTGTGCTATTTTGTAAATATTGGGCAAACCGGTGGGAATAGAGTTCTATGGACGCTTCGCCACTGCTATCTAGCGACATAATAAGTATTCCACCTATCAACTCTCACCAAGGAAATAGTTATGCTGTCGAGACAGCGGGTCTTCGTTTATTCAAATTATTGTGGCGCGGCAGGCAGCGAAGAAGACATACTATTGATTTTTAAAAATAGGTAGGTGCCTAAACAATATCTTTGTTTTGATTTGACACTTACTTTTTATTTTCGTCATAGGCAAAGTAATAAAAAGGTGCATACACCTGTGGATATTAACATTAACACAGTAAAGTAATGTATGTTTTCACGTTGCTCAATTTTAGTACCTTAATTTTATTGTAAGTATACATAATACTTAGTTGTGGTCAGAAAATTACACATTTAGCAACAACACTAGCTGAGGTCATTCACCTGTGAGATACATGCATGTGCTTATGTCTGATGTAGGTATGAAATGTCTCGGAATTTTGTTTACATTTTCATTTTACGTCTTTTTCGATATCGTCACATTTTCACATCTTGTCTCTAAATAGGTAAAAAAGTTAGCTTGTTTTGAATAGGTAGGTAAACGAGCGAGCGCCACTACGCGTCGGTAATGGTCAAATTTGTATTCTCAAGCAAAATTAGCTTTTATAGTTTTTCTTGTATATTTTACTACCATCATGATTTTTTCACATTTTTCAGTAGGGGGGGGGTGACCTTAGGGGGACGCACGATTTCAATGAAAATTTGTACTGTAAAGTTGAATATTTCACAAACAGATTACTGAATCGAATCGTATTGACAACCCTCAATGAATTTAAAAGATCTATCCAACGATACCCCACACTATAGGCCTGGATGAGAAAAAATGACCCCCACTTCACGTCAATGGGAGATACCCTAAAAATTGCTTTTTCCAATTTTTGTACCATTTTATCGATATGGTTGCTAGGTTGCTACATATATCCGTGCAAAATTACAGCTTTCTAGCACTGATAGTCTCTGAGCAAAGCCGCGGACGGACAGACAGACAATTGTTGCCATTCTGGGTACGAAACCCTAACAAAAGCAGTTTAACACCAGTTTAGCTACATCATTCAAGGCAAACGAAACATTGGTAATCTCTCCGGCCGCCATCCAGCATACGAGTAAGTACCTACTACACGGCACACGGTATCCTTAAATAAGATATCAAAGCAATAAATTTGCTTTAAGAGAAATGAGAAACTAACCGTGACTGTTGGGGATAAAACCAAATCTAATATTTCTCAAGGGCAACAAACTTTGAGCATTTCCTTCTGGCTGGCGTTTGAGAGCTTTTACGATAACTTTATTTAGGAAAACAGACGAAAGACTTGGTCTCGTAAATGAGTACGGATCACTATGATAAATATTTAGGATATTTTTGGTTTCCCCTACAGCTGTCGGCTGGAATTAAGGAAAACAAGTTAAGAAACTTGTCTAGAGATCATTTACTAAGGATGTTAATATAATTGAACAAAATAGTGTATGCAATTCCAATTCCACATCTTCTCTTAAGAAGTTGCTTTTATCATCTTTTTCTTCTTAAATTTAAGATCTATTATGCTCTTGTCGGTGGAGTAGTCCCACTCCGCACGGTCTTTGGCCAGCTGTTTGTCTTCCTGATACGACACGACACCCACCCTGTCCTTCACCTGGCTAAATAGGTCAATCTTGGTCTTTCTCTATCTCGTTTTCCTTCTATTTTGCCTTCCAGTAGGTTAAGAAAGAAATTCACGCTCATTATTATTTTCTTTTCGAAGTAACGCGCATGCCAGCAGTTAAACGTTGTTTGCCAATGCTAAAGATAGTTTTAACAAGTTAAATATAAAAGCTTTTAATAACTCAAATTGATTCATTATAATGGTTCAACTATATGAAATGTTTTATCTTGTCATTAAATCGCTAAAAAGTGTTGAATGTTAACATTACAATCGTGGCTGTATAACCTTTAACTACAGTTAGTTAATTGCATATACTTCCGTTAATCGCCGTCGATGATTTAAAATGTTTATATATAAGGTAAACGTACACTGTTCCGATATATGACGCAATATTTCATTTGGAGGGCATATTTATTATCATAAAAGCTAATATTTCCCACAAATGAAAACCTCCACTTACTAAATATAACCAGAGATGGGCATTAATCTATTAATTTTTTAATGAACTAATCAATCGACTGAACAATCAATCGTCACAAAATTAATCGCGATTAATTTAGTCGCGATTGAATCAATGAACGGAGTATTCGTATAACGATTGATTAATCATTATTTTAATCGATTAAATTTCACGATTAAAATCTCGATTAATAAATACGCACGTTACAAAAATTAAATATGTCTTGTCATGTGCTGTTCACTTGGAAAATCATTCTAGAATGAATACTGTGTGATATTTAGTACAACAAAATATTTATTTCTAATACTTATTAATCGATAGAAAATTAATCTAATTAATTAATTGCTTAAAAATGTAGTCGCCGGTAATAATTCACAATCAATTTAATCCTGACTAAAATTAATCGTAAGTCTTACGACTAAGATTAATCAATCGTTATTTTAATCGTTAATTGCATTTTGTCCATTTCTGACTATAATACACTGTTTTTCGCCGCTTTGGTTAGATTTTTATGGTGCCCCACTATTTCCGAAAGATCCGTTTATCCATCAATCCATAGTAAAAATTCGGTCGCTCTATGGTTCCGGGAATGAAGTAGTGAACTCCATCCCGCGTTCTTATGCAATACATAAGAAAAAAAATGATTTCATATATTTTTTATTCGTAAATGTTTATTTGTTATAATTATTATAGTGGATTAAAAAAACATTTTCATACCAAAAATCAGGAGCATTATAAATAGAAAAAAAAAACATTATTTATACTTAATGTATACCTCGTATAATATTTTGGTTTAATCATTGTCATTGTGCTTGAATTATGATGACATTATTTAATTTGATTTTTGCATACATTTCACACGTAAATTATTTTATTTACTGCTGTCTACCTGCTACACACTTATGATTTTACTATTATTAAATCAAGTTTTGTTAAGATCAATATTTCATAGCTTGGTAATTATTAAATGAAATGAATATCTATGTAATTTTCTTATTTTTCTAAATTTTGGCTTTAAAACATACTCTTATCTATCAACAATTTTATAAATTTTAGTATTATTAAAGTACTTAATTTATTCCAAGCAAGTGGCGCTCCTCGTCGACATCACGTTACGAACAAGAGCACAAGCGACGACACCCTAACTTTGGAAAGGTCAAAAACGGCCTTAGAAGAGTTGAGAATATTATATTAGAGTTCAGAGTAGATGTAGTCTACAATAGTATGGTATAAAAATACAACATTTTAAGGTTTTCTTATTTTGAAGTTTAAATCAAAAACCCCTGGTTTCACGTGCTATCCCGTTATAGTGTACCTTTACCTTAAGTCAAATATTTCTCACTCACTCCTATTTACCATTATAACAATCTAATATTATTAGGGTCTCCAATATTTTTAAATAATTTAGTTATCAGCTATAATAATTTCTAACAGTGAAAAACTTAAAATACCTTTCTGATTCCGAGTAAGTACTTCAATGTATTTCAAGAGGTTAAGTTTGTAAGCATGCAAATTGAGGCTGTCCGGGTCAAGGAATTTAGGGCAACACTCCAAAGATATTGCCAGTAAGTACCATCTCGAAACCTGTCAACGGCCATGTTACAGTTTGAGATTAATTGAACCTTAGTAATAGTTAGCATATCGAAAATACAAACTGAGACATGGATGCACAGAAAAACCAGAAAAAGAGACCAGCGCTGGGAATCGAACCCAGGTCCTCAACAATCCGTGCTGCGTGCTATAACCCTACACCACGCTGGACAGGAATTTAGACACGAATTTTCCTATGCATACATATCTCAGGTTGCTTATTTCCACTACGCTACTTATGCAGCAGCACTAGCGACATCTATGTTTTCGCTCTCATCGAGAGACGTCACATTCTATCGGAACCAACCGCTCACCCAGACAAGAGATGTCGCTACTAAGCAATCAAATTATGATTGGTTATTTGGAGTCTTTTTGTATTTTTTATTTCAACTCCAAATTTGATATGGTTTCACGGGATACCCGTAAAGTAACAAATTTGGAGTTGAAATAAAAAATACAAAAAGACTCCAAATAACCAATCATAATTTGATTGCTTAGTAGCGACATCTCTTGTCTGGGTGAGCGGTTGGTTCCGATAGAATGTGACGTCTCTCGATTCCCAGCGCTGGTCTCTTTTTCTGGTTTTTCTGTGCATCCATGTCTCAGTTTGTATTTTCGATATGGTTTCACGGGATACCCGTAAAAGTAACAAATTTGGAGTTGAAATAAAAAATACAAAAAGACTCCAAATAACCAATCATAATAGTTAGCATTCAGCAAATGGTATGGAAATTATTATTAACAACTACTTGCTGCTACTCTAGCAGATATTCAGAAAATTTGTTCGTTAGGTCTTACTTATATGATATATTATTGCAGTAGGTACTTTTTTTCTCAACTTGTTTATCTTGCGGGAGCTGGCCGTAGCCAAAATAATAAATTGGCTACCTAGCTTACGGAGTGACGGAAATTTTGCTGGTTTTAACTCTGTAACTTGATTCAAGTATAGTTCATAGACTTATATTGTTGTTACCAGGGCTAAATATAAAAGGCGGAGATTGTGTTATAGATCGCTAAACTACTGTAATAAAATAACATTAATAACTCTCCGCATAATCGTTATCAAGTTTATTTTCGCCCCAAACAGAACAGCGCAGAGGCAAGTATCAATAAATGTCATTGTCGGTAGTAAAACATTAAGGACTTTTTGTCCGTTCTAGAAGATATTTCCTGCCTGATCGTTTATCACTCACGCCATAGCCTTAATACTATTACTTACTGTCAACGTACAAAATAATAGATAAACCATGCCTTGGAGCTTTTATTATCGTATTTACATAGTAAGTTTTTGATTTATAATTTTTAACCGTTTATCTGAAATACCTATACAAAGTAAGATACCGTGTAACAGGTAACGCTAACTTCAAGACCGGCTTAGTCTTAAGATAGTTCTTTCTATACTATATCTACTCGTATGCTTTTAACTAAATGATTCTATGTTGTGTTGAATCAAACCTTTTATACATTACTCAGCGGCACATTTGGCCCACTCTTTATACAAAATTACTGATTCTGCATACATTTGAGGGCCAAATTTTTTGCCGCTCAGTATATTTTGAACTTGTATTTTGTAATTTTTATATCGCATAATGGAACTCACACTTTACAGGAATGTTAGCGGGCACTGTTCCACTTGTATAAATCAGAGCCCCAGACCCTGAGAAACTCGTTTAAAACGGAATAACCCAATTTGTGTGCGATTGGGCATGTTAGTTTTAATAGGGGATGTTATTCAGTTGGCCTGCCCGGGAATAAAATATAGGCGAGTTGGCCGTAAGCCGTGGAGCTGACAGGGGCGCGAATAAGCGAGCGGATTCCAGTGCCATGCCCCTAAGCCTCGGGAACGAATAAAAATTCCTCGCGTTCATCCTTTCTATCAAAAGGGATGAAACTAGACTCTGTTTCCATTAAGTTTATGCTTTCAACCTTGGCTACAATAAATATTGTATACAATATATTGACGACTGGATGGCCAAGTGGTTGGTGAACCTGACTACCAAGCTTGAGGTCCCGGGTTCGATTCCCGGCCGGGGCAGATATTTGTGTGAATAACACGAATGTTTGTTCTCGGGTCTTGGATGTTTAATATCTATTTAAGTACGTCTTTATCTTTATAAATATGTTAATCCGTTGTTTAGTATTTATAGTACAAGCTTTGCTAAGTTTGGGACTGGGTCAATTGGTGTCAAGTGTCCCATGATATTTATATATAAGCCATATTTAGGTATATATCATGTGGGACCGTTGATTCACAATGGCTTGTTTCTTTTAATGCACTATACTCGGTACTTACTAACTTAATATGTTTGCCACGCCCTGATAATCGTTGTATAACTAATTATGGTATCTAGATGTCCCGTGAGACTTTAATTTTGTTAATGTAGCAGTCATTATTGTAACGGTTATAACTCTAAAATATTTTAACTTTAAAGGAAAAAAGAGGACACTGTCCAAGACCGTTGAAATACCTTGCCTCAAAATGAAGTGTTAACTTTATATTAATAGAAGTAAGTAGATGACCCTAGTAGACGTTGTGCTTTAAAATATATACTTAGTTATTCTGCTACCGCTGAAATCTAAGATTGTAAAAGTTTTCGGTAAGACTATAAATGCCCTAATGATGGCCGACATTCGCTATAAGATTGCAACTTAAGATGAAAAATTTCTATAGGGCATGTTTGCATTGAAACAGAAAGCTATTAGTGACATTAATGTAATAGAGGGACAAAAATGTAAACTCAACATAATAAACCGTACTAGGTACACATTAATCAACCTACTGAGTCAATATTGGAACTCATATCACTGCCACAAGGTCGGCAATCACTGCTATCGGAATCAGAATACAACGATAATAATCTTTAATACTGGTATAGACTGAGCTTTACTGAATTCAAATCATGGATCTGGTACAAAATACTATCGAAAATACAAACTGAGACATGGATGCATAGAAAAACCAGAAAAAGAGACCAGCACTGGGAATCGAACCCAGGTCCTCAGCATTCCGTGCTGCGTGCTATAACCCCTACACCACTGCTGGACAGGAATCTAGACACGAATTTTTCCTATGCATACATATCTCAGGTTGCTTATTTCTACTTTGCTACTTAAGCAGCAGCACTAGCGAAGCGACATCTATGTTGCGTCGACAGACGTACACTCTTTCGGGACCAACCGCTCACCCAGACAAGAGATGTCGCTACTAAGCAATCAAATTATGATTGTTTTTTTGGAGTCTTTTTGTATTTTTTATTTCAACTCCAAATTTGTTACTTTTACGGGTATCCCGTGAAACCATATCGAAAATACAAACTGAGACATGGATGCCCAGAAAAACCAGAAAAAGAGACCAGCACTGGGAATCAAACCCACTGGGACTGGGATGGGAGTGTGACGTCTGTCGACGCAACATAGATGTCGCTAGTGCTGCTGTTTAAGTAGCAAAGTAGAAATAAGCAACCTGAGATATGTATGCATAGGAAAAATTCGTGTCTAGATTCCTGTCCAGCAGTGGTGTAGGGGTTATAGCACGCAGCACGGAATGCTGAGGACCTGGGTTCGATTCTCAGTGCTGGTCTCTGTCTCTGGTTTTTCTGTGCATCCATGTCTCAGTTTGTATTTTCGATATGGTTTCACGGGATACCCGTAAAAGTAACAAATTTGGAGTTGAAATAAAAAATACAAAAAGACTCCCAAAAAACCAATCATAGTACAAAATACTTACATATTAATTTTATATGAAGGCAATTAAGACGGTGGTGCTGACAGGTAATATGTAATTAGGTACTTAATTTCATCAGTAATGTGTGACAATCAGTTAAAATATAATTTGGATATGAATTGCTTAATAAACAAACGAATGTTATAGTCAACCTCCCTTCACACTGTTCTGGCTGTTCCCTTCACAAGGATGCAACTTTGAAAACAAAACATGAAAATTTGCATTTTGATTTGTAAAAAGATTTTTTTTACTGCAGGGCTGGGAAGGCAGGACAGAGACCGGCGCAGACGGCGTGGACCCACCGCCGCCCGCGCACTCTGCCTTAGACGCTGTGTGGCAACCTGTTGCTGGGACCAGGTAAGCAGAATGTCTTTAGAATGTGACTGGGTACGAGTATTACCCACTTATAAATAATCATTGTCTAGCCCCCCCCCCACCAATAATATTGGAAGGTGACGATTTATTGTTGCAAATTATATTTTATGGTTGGTGTTTTACATAAAACCACGATCTGCCGTACTCAGATAAGTTAAGTAACGACAATGAATCTTACAAGTTCCATTCATAAACTTTTAAAGAAGCGTATTCGCTTGTTCTGAGAGGAGGCCTGTGCCCAGCAGTGGGACGTATATAGGCTGGGATGATGATGATGATGATTCGCTTATTTGCGTATTATTTACCATATTACTATATTAAAAGACGTCCCTAATTGCCGCAGTTAGCTATTCTGGCACTTCCTCTGTTTTTTTTTATCAGATTGTGCTTTATCTTCCTAAATTCTCGCGTTATAAAGTTATAATAAAGAACAATTTAACAGTAACAATAACTGTCGAATCTACCTACTTGTTAAAGAACAAATGGTTCACTGAATAAATAATAAATATGATGAAAAAACATCGAAAATAACAATACGGCGACTCTCTTCTAGTTGTTAAGTATTACACGTGGTAAAAAATTAAAACTATATAACAAAGGCATTTTTAAACAACTTTCGTTTAAATTTTTAGTTAGTACAAAATGCTTCCAGCGTCGAATACCTATCTCGACTACATTCCCGTCATGCCGACACGACGCCGTAAATATTTTCTAGATGCCAGCATAATGAATAGTCTAATAAGAATAATACAAGACCAGACAGATGCCTTGAATAATGGGTATCTGGGTGAAATCTCTTTGTATACGCGACTTCTATATTTTATTATTTTCTTCATCTTTTGCACTATACGACTCCGAGTTAAGTAGGGGAGACGGAGGAGAGTAGTGACAACGTCGATATTTGGAAACTTACGAGTATATTAACTGCTAGCGATCTCGCAACAGCACGCGTTTGATAGTTCGAGACTTGAACTAAATAAAAAAATAAAAAAAACCCGACTGCCAAAACTAAAGGAAGAAAATAAGCATAGTGGTCTAGAACTCTGTTAAGCAGCTAATTTAAAGTTCAACAGTCGGGACCCATTACTAAGAGTTTTTGAGCGTCAATTTAAACGGGTCCCGACTGTTGAACTTTAAATTAGCTGCTTAACAGTTCTAGACCACTAGGCTTATTTTCTTCCTTTTAGTTTTGGCAGTCGGGTTTTTTTGTTTCTTTTTTTTTTAATTTAATGTTTTATTTACATTTTTTTGATATTTATGTGAAAACGGTAGATTAAAAGCATTATAACCCATATATATTTAGAATAGGCTAATTATTAGCCTTCATTTGATACCCATATTGTTAGAATACAATTTTTTTTCATTCCACCGCCATATTTTTTTACAGACGCCATATTGAAATATTATATAGCCTATGTCACTCCGACAGTTATGTTGAATCCAATGATACCTCATATGTTAAAATCTGTCTAGCCGTTTAGGCTGCAGCGACGACCAAAGAAATGGACATGCATACCCACATACATACATACATACATACGCTCGAAAAACATAACCCTCCTTCGGGCAGTCGGGTAAAAACGCGCGCTATTTCGAGCTCTCTAGCAATTAATAAGCTCCGAAAAATCAACGTTGTCACTACTCTCCTCTGTCACAACTCTCTTTGGTCTCCCCTACTAACCCAAGGTTAAGTAGTGTCGTAATGAATAGATTCCTGTCATAACCCAGGTTTGACGATTTAATTTTTTACCCAACGGTCTATGCAAGTTGCCTTTAATGCATCTCTCATCTCTAACCTATACATCCTATACGTCCTGTAGGGCACTGGCTTCTTCTCAGAATGGCAGAGCTTTAATGTAGCTCCTACGTGGATATAGTAGGTACGCTCAAAAGTTAAATATACAGTGTGGAAAAATAAGTCGGGCCCTGGGGGGAAACTACCTTAAATCCTTAAAGAGAAATTTTATCGTTTAGTATCATAAAAAAAATTAACCGACTTCAAATAAGGATGGGTCATCATTTGGTTGTTTTTTTTGTTTGTTACCTCAGAACTCCGTTTTTTTTCAAATTTTAATTTTTTTTTCGTTCGTTTAGGAATGCTTTCAATTAGGACCTGATGATTGGATCCCAGGGAAATCGAGGGAACTCTTCAAATATTTTAGGGACACCTATAGACATTTCGATGTATTTAGTAGTAACTCGTGCATTTGCTATTGAAAATCATCATTTGGTGAAGTGGAACTGATGATGAAGATCACATTTGACCAAAGGAGCGACTACTCGATAACAAGTACCTCACGGGTTGAATTTCAATGACTTTAACACAGTTGCTAAGCAGGCCGCTCTTCCCCACTAGGCACAATGGGCACGTGCCCAGGGCCCCGCGATGGATTGGGCCCTCCTAGTCTCTACTCCATTACCAAACGATAACCGATAGCTACTCCACTCTCACCTGAAAATCAGGCTTAGGTACCGAATGCAGCATGTTGTGCCCAGGGCCTCTAATAGGTGAAAGACGGCCCTGTTGCTAAGCAATTTAAGCTCATCGTAATGCATATGTTGAAATGGAACGGGTGACGAAGCACCAGGACTTCTCAATAATGAACGTCTCTGCATCAGAAAAAGCAATTTTTCGTAAAAGGTGGCCAGCAGTTGCCATTAAACTATTGTTTCTTAAGTCTTTTACACTAAAAAGCGTGAAAAAAAAATTTATAACAAAAGTTTAACTGACTACAAAAACCATGAAAATATTTTTCTACCAGTCTGAAGTTGGTGCCTCAGCACGAGCCAGCAGGAGTGATTGAAGCCCAATATATGCGTATAGTATGTAGGTGAGGTAGACGACTATAGGTCTACACCTGCTGGCTCGTGCTGAGGCACCGACTTCAGACTGGTAGAAAATTAATTTCATGGTTTTTAATTTTGGTTGGTAGTCGGTTCAACTTTTTGTTATATATTTTTTTATATCAGCATCATGATTATTTTAAGACTTCGAACTATTTAAACTGAAGCGAAACATTTGAACAGAGCAATCAACTAATTTATTTGGTGATTTTAAAATTAGTTAAATTTCCCATCTCAGCACACAGTCTTGCACTTAAACAATCTAAAAAAAAAACTCTTCTTGCAAAATAATATCGAACAATCTTACAACCTTAACGAGGTCTTTCTTCTAACATGGAAAACTGCGAACCGATGAGATAAGCATCTTGTAGGTACGGATGAAATGGGACCTGTAGGGAGATAGTTATAACAATTTTATGTCCGCATTAAAAAGTCAAATGATTTGGCAAGGGTAACTCGAGATGTAGCTGACAAGACATAAATTATAGACGAAGTTATACTCCGTTTATTGTTGTATTGGATTAATAGATGCTCCAATTCTTTAAGCTAATTAGACTATCAGAGATATTTCCGCACCCATTGGCAAGCGATCAACCGTTTTGCTAACTTTCGGTAATTATTACGGGAAATTGATTATTTGGGTTACATTATTTAGTGAACACCATTTATCACGTACTCGTAGGAAAGAGATAGAAATGGGTTACTTTATTTTTATAAATTTAGCTTTAGGCCCCCTTACCTATATGACCTAAGTAAATGTAAAACCATTCTAAAATTGCATATACAGTAAACGAGTCGAAGTGCATCAGAGGCATCAGAGGTAATAGGAGAATATAAAGTAGGTACTAATAAGCACATCATTTCATTGCTTGGCGATTATTTTTATCTTGTTTGAGCTCTTTTGGTGTAAAAGAGAAACATTGTCATATACATTTATAACATAGCAAAGGACTTCTTGCTTTCAGGATGCTTATTAGACATTTTCTTATAGGCGGTTTTGATAGGGTTTAGGCTAAGGAAACGACCACTGCGCGCAGTTTTCACATAACGACATGAAAATACTCCCGGAGAGACCATTACTCGCAGCTGCCCCGAAAAGAACATTTCCCATTTATTTCTATTTATTAATGGTGCGGACTTTACCTCCTTTAAGTCCATTTCGTACATTGAAAAGCAATAGTTTGGCCTAAATTGCGCATTGTACTTCGAGAACGACAAAATACACGATTTTCTTACAACATTTCTTACAGATTTTTTATTTACACACTAAGTCATCAATGTAAGTTTTCTATTTATATAATGATATTCCGTCGTAAAAGGTAAATCCCAATAATCAACCCTTTTATATTTAAAGTTATTAATTTCATGCCTACCTAACTGTGTGAGTGTTAGTGACTATTTAAACTTTACGACGTAAAATAATTCTTGAGCATATGCAGAGTAATAAAAGTTTCAACAGCTAGTTACTG
>NC_133475.1:17421194-17485636 GCF_025370935.1 Choristoneura fumiferana | reverse complement strand
ACGGAACCTTCCAAGTTTAGGTATATTTTCAAATCATCCTGAATTTTTTCAAATTTTTCCACCTACCGGTTTAGATTTTAGAGGGGGGGACGCTCGATTTTAATGAAAATTTGCACTTTAAAGTTGGATATTTCGCAAACAAATCACTGAATCAAAAAATCGACTTAGCAAAACCCTAATGATTTTAAAAGACCTATCCAACGACACCCCACACGATAGGGTCAGATGAGAAAAAAAAATCACCCCCACATTACGTCTATGGGAGGTACCCTAAAAAAATTTTTTTTGAAATTTTTTGTATATTTTGTCGGCATAGTTTATTTATATATCCGTAACAAAATTACAGCTTTCTAACATTGATAGTCCTGAGCAAAGCCGCGACGGACAGACAGACAGACAGACATGGCGAAACTATAAGGGTTCCGTTTTTGCCATTTTGACTCCCGAACCCTAAAAGAGAGGAACTATCTTTTTCTAGTAGTTGCATCAGCTCTCTATATATCCGAAGTTAACATGCCATTAATTTGACGTAAACAAATTAAGTCCATAAAGGTGCAGTATTTATTTTGATATAAACGTCACTTAATGAATGACGGCCGTCAGTGTTCGGAAATCGTCGTCAACAGCCAATTGTCTTTTTCCGAAGACGATGTACAATCTTTATCACCAGGTACTTAAGAGCTCATTTAAACGTTACCATACAACAACGCTTCTTCAATTTGAAAAATGGGTGTTCCACTTCTGCGTCACATCACCCTGGACAAGTAAAATAACGTTAAAACGGGGAAGCCACGTTTGATTTATTTTACTTACATTCGGGGGCCTTAATTAAACACGGCCAATGACTTCGTCTCTTTTACGCATTAAAATAATGGTAGCTTTCTATCATTATTATATTGAGTTATTATAGTCAAGATCATTAATAAATACAAAATCATGTTTTTAATAAAGTTTTTGGTTGATTTTTAGGCTAAGGTAGAAACAATGATTAAATAATTTGCATTGATGGCTTTATATTTGTGAATGAAATAACTAATCCCAAACTGATTTCTTCTTCATTGCTGAACTGTGAACCTCGAGTATAAAAATAAACTCTTAAAAATTTCTCAATCAAGCCATAATGACATAGGTAGTAAACTTTTTTGAAACGGTTTCTGGTAATCCAACTATTTCCTATTTACTTGTGTCATTATTATGTTGATTAGTATCTTCTAGAAGTAGAAGCCGTGGTTGCCTAGTGTTTGACCTATATCGCCTCTCAAGCAGAGGGTCGTGGGTTCGAACCCCGTCTCGCACCTCTGAGTTTTCGAAATTCATGTGCGGAATTACATTTGAAATTTACCACGAGCTTTTGGTGAAGGAAAACATCGTGAGGAAACTGCACAAACCTGCGAAGCGATTCAATGTTGCGTGCGAAGTTCCAATCCGCACTGGGCCCGCGTGGGAACTATGGCCCAAGCCTTCTTGATCTGAGAGGAGGCCTGTTCCCAGCAGTGGACGTTTATAGGCTGGGATGATGATGATGATGATGAGTATCTTCTAAAGAATATTCGAATGAGAATTGGTCTCAACATGAAAGCAAAAGAACCTAAATAGCCAAATATGTTTTACCATCTTAATAAAATAAAAACAAAATTAAATTTTTATCAACTTCACTTTAATAGTCGCTTCTAAATTATCGCTCACTAACATTACTGAACAAAATTATGAAAGCGAAGTATTTCTGCTTAAAATAATTTGCTTCCATTTCCTTTTAAATTATTTCCTTTCTTTATTGGGGTAAGTGGACATTTGAAACCCATTATAATTGACTTAATTGGACACTTAAGCCTTTTACCTAAACGGAAAGTCGGTAAAGGTTAGCATCATTATCATTATTAAAACGAAATGAATATTAATGAAGGCCTATTTGGTTTAGGAATGAGGGTTTTACTATCTTTAATTGGAATGTCTAAAAGTATCAGCATCTAATGTAAGTTTTTTTATCGTAGCCATCACTTTAACGTATTTTCGTTTAAAGGGGAAAAACATTACTTGACCTATTTCGGGTAGGTACAGTCAACGTCATAAATAAGTGATCATTTCTGTACCTTGTCGTTTTCAGTTACTTTTACACTATGATTCGCTATGGCTTCTTTCAAACATGACTCTAAAAGTGACAAGGCACAAAAATGATCACTTATTTATGACGTTCACTGTACCTTTACCTATATAAATGTAACGTTTACTGACTGACTGACACTATAAATACGCACAGCCTTAAACACTGAAGCTCAGAAACATGAAATTTGAGTAAGCATAAACTTTCCTCTAGTGCACTAGGAAATACATAAAAAAGTTTTTTTAACAACAAAATCTCTTAATACCAGCTTTTTCTGATGGTACTTTTTGTTGCCTTTCATTTTGTCATCTATACCGAGTGTGGCCTTATGATGTGAGCACAAATATTAAATCATAGATCATAATCCTCAATACTGAACAACATTTATTTCAGCGACTCTTAAAATAATTAGTTTTTAATTTTTATTACATTTTTAAGTTTATTCGAGGAAGCAATGTGAAGCAAAATTCTTGATGTTTGTAGCGTGACAGGCGGACTCAGTCGGGTTCTAGTATGGCGTACATTGATAGCAGTATTTAATTTGTATGAAAACAGGAAATTCAGCCTCCATTATTTTAAAAAACGCTGAACTAATGTGTTCAGTTGACGAGGACGATCTCGATCTATATTTTAATATTTTCTCTTATTTACAGGCACACCCCGTATACTACGACTACGTAGTTACGTGCATGTTTACAATTATTTTAGATTTTACGAAATTCTCACGGAACTAGCCTGTTTTGTCCTTGTTCGAGTGCAAAGCCGAGGAATTAAGCTAATTTTCCTGCATCAATCTAAACATTCGTGATTTTATGCATCTTTTTCTTTTGTTACATCTTGTATCTCCCATCTTTTAATTTACCTGTAACAGCCATTAGTTTTCCTTAGTTTAAATATACTTGTGTAAGCTAACATTTACCTACTTAAAAACGACCTATAACTTAATTACTTTAAGATTTGATATTTTATTTTATCTTAAAACAAGCATTTAAAAATACTTACTTCTCTAATAATAAAAAGTGAACAAAGCGTTGAAACGTTTTAACTTTAAAATTGTTTCGATTTGTTTCATAGAGAGGTCTTTTGAGAGGACGTGCCCTCAAGTATGAAGAGAAAGCGATGATATCATAAATTAAATTTACTTATTTTGATACGAAATCTTCTTATTATTTATTGTTATTACGACTGTCATTTATTTTTCAAGTGATTTTCTGTTTTATTCTTTATTATTCTTATTACTATTATTATTTCGAAGTTTTTCGTTTCACATTTGGCATAGTTTTAAATGTAGAAAAAAAATTTTAAAAGGCTTGAGTACTTCACCTGTATGTTAATCCTATTATATTAAATAAAGTACTTGGGCGACCGAGCTTTCTCGTGCTAAAACTCGATAATAATCGTTTCCCCAGAGATAAGGACAAGCTAGATCGATTTGTCATCCCCGAAAACCCCAAATACAAATTTCATCGAAATCGTTGGAGGATACAAGAATTGCTCGTTTAAGGTATTAGATAAATAAAATAAAAAATATTTCATCATCGACACGATTTACTTTTAACCTTACTATAAAATTAAAATTAATATTCATAATGTCACATATTTGATTTGAATGGTTTCTTAGTTACAGTTGTTGATGACTTGGACTGTCATTTCTAAATATATATTTATCCTAATAAGGAGATGTACATTTTATTAATTTAATTACTTAAGAAATTGGCGACGATGTCGTTTGATTTTGAAGAAAGGAAAACGTGCGCGTGCTACTACGCGGTGTACTAACTAAAACGAACAACGCATTTCAAGATGAACAAAATTACATACTTACGAAGAACTAGTAACCGACTTATTACACTACAAAATACTTACGATGGCTTACAAAATATACAATGTCAAATAGAAGAGGAGACGATCTACAAAACAAACAGCATGAATAAAACATGCAAGTCACATGTTAATAATAGCCAATTTAATAACTAAATATCGTTAGAAACAACATGAAATTATTTAAACGTTTGCAATCTGCGACTTTCGCGAATCACAGAATGATAGCGACTAGAAGCAAAAAATAAACATAGGTACTATTCCAGTTACAGTAATAAGTAACCAACACTTACTATACTTACAGCTTTAATAAACTCTTGACAATTTATACATTACACACTATATGAAGCCAGGGGTCGCTTGTAGATTGAAATTGCTTCTATAAACAAAACATCCGTCCATGATCTGACTCCGTTGATCCTATACTTTCACAAAGCGGTAGCTATAATCTTCAATATCCCCCGACTCCTAACTTACCCTCAGTGCAGGCGTCGAAAAGCCTCCTGCATAATGCATTGTATGACTGCAACGACCTTTGAGCCGGATTACGGCAGGGCAGGGCTATTTCGACATTTTCCGCCATCCGCAGATTTGCGCAGCCTTTTGCGATCTTTTACCAAATGTTTACGGTAGTTGGTTTTGTTTGACCAAACTATTTTTACGTGCAGGGGTCAGTATGGTGTTTCATCCCTAATCGGGCTGCCTTTCAAAACCTATAAGTTCTTTGTGCGATTTTTGCTTAAAACGTGGTTTCTAGCAATACAAGTAAAAATCTTAGATTTATCTCGCTCAACTTCAGAGATACGAGTACTCCAAACCTAGTAAGTACAGAAAAAACCGCTTGACCATTTCAAAAATAGTATGGCACAAAACCTTTCAAAAACCTAGTATGGGACATGCACTTACTAGGTTTTGAAAAAGTCAGAGAGACTTACTAGGTTTTGATATGGTCAAACGAGTTTAATTGTAACTTTTTTGAAAGTAGTATGTGTTGTATAGTTGAAGTTGCTAGTTTTGTAAGTCAAATGTTATAGTACGTTGTTCTTTATCATTTTGACGCGTTGTTTGCAGCACTGTGCTGCCGCGCTAACTTCATGCTATTGCGCTGGAGCTGTTCGAACTAGAGTGTGGTAAATCCGGATCTGAAGATTCAAAGAGTCAGATCTCAAGCGGATCCGAATCCCTTAATGACTCCTTTCAAATCTTATTGACTCCGGAGTTACTAACTCCGACTGGATCGAGCGGCTCGCCTCGCTCGTGATCGCCGTCACGCTCACTCACACTGACTCGCTCCGTCCGTCTGCTTTCGCTCTTCGCTCGGCTCGATCGGATCGGCAGGCTACTACGAAACTCGAAGTTCGTATCTTACCGTCCCTCTCGCTCTCGTATTAAATAGTATAAGTGTCAGAGGACCGCACGACACGAACTTCGATTTTGGAGTTTCGTAGTAGCCCTGCGGATCGGATCTTGGACTTGGATCTTATTATCTATGTTGGTTGGCCGGTTCGGTTCGGTTCGGTTCATAGTAGCCCTGAGGATCGGATCTTGGACTTGGATCTTATTATCTATGTTTGGTTGTCGGTTCGGTTCGGTTACTCGGACTTGACTAACGAACGAATCTTTCTCTCTCACGAATCTGTACTTCAGTTCGGTCACCGCAGTACCGTACCGACACCGACCGACCGAACCGAGCCGGGGCGGATCTGCCATAGAAAATTATAATCGCTCGAAAGAACCGGAGTCAATAAAGGAGTCGGATTCAATAAGCGGATTCGGTACCGACACCGGAGCTGATCTAGTGAGTCAGATCACTTCGCGGAGTTGAGATTACCCATGTCTAGTTCGAACTCATTTAAACGCGCAGTTGCCAGCCAAGATTGAGTTTGTATGCATGTGTAACGTTAAAATTTTGCTAAAACGTAGCGTAATTTGACTAATAAATGAATGAAATAAGGCAATCGCACCAAGCGTATAGTGAACAACGCTTTGAATTTAGACAACAACCATTTTTGTGTAAGTAAATGTATATAATACTAGCTTTCGCCCGCGTGGAATCCGGTTACCGCGCGCTGTTCCCTCGGGAACTGTGCATTTTTCCGGGATAAAAAGAAGCTATGTCACTCTCTGGCCCATAAACTATCTCTATGCCTGAAATCAAGTCTATCCGTCGCTCCGTTCGACGTGAAAGACGGACCAACTACACAAACATACAAACACACATGTTTGCAAAATGTTTAGATATTTAATTATTACGCTTCATACAGTAAGATTATTTTTACTTGAATACTAAGGACGTCTCAGTTTAACCGTAAATGTTCGTATTTTTTCATGGACACTTATTTAAAAACCCAGAATTTAATCACATAAAATACCCAAACCTATTTCATGTAATTAATAACAAACCTCTGCCTAAGTACCTATTGCACTTCAGATCTCTCTCGATGTAGGTATGCCGAGAATTGCCGAGTGCCAAATCGGAAGTAATCTACTGATTATTATTATGAGCATGGGGTGTGTGTCTCATGTTTTATTGAGCTTGAGCATTGTGTATGTTTATGTCTGTGCCATTTAACATTTCATGTTATTTTCGGTGTTAGTTTTTGCTATTTTGTGTTATTTTTTCATCCCATTAATAACGACTAACGTTCAAAATACTACCTCGTCGCTTATTTGCTCATCTTTGCTTCTACTAATAGAACCATCTTGCTATTATGATATATATACTTCCGCAAGAGAAAATTAAAGTGAGCCCCTATTCCTTCTCCAGAAATATTTCCAGAAGAAAATGAAAGTCAACCTGTTGTTTTTCCGCTCCTGAATCCGCTCCTGAACTAGAACCACTGATACCCCAGTCCCGAAAAAATATTTGGATCAATCTCCATTTAGTAATCAATAATAGTAATGGTAATTATGGTAATTAATAGGTAGTTGGATAATATAAAGTAAAAAAATAAACTTGGTGCCGTATTTTTTTTTTTACAATAAATTATTGTAATGAACAACTACTTAGCTGACTGTTTGTTTTATTTAAATTGGAAAGGTCCACGTATTAAAACTATGATTTTAGTCCTTGATCATGACAAAGCGACAACACATACTGGGTTTTGAAATTGATCGGTTCACTATAAGTTTTTTGAGTTAATTTCAAAACCTAGTATGGCACATAAAACATGCAATATAGGAGATTAAGTGCATATATATATACCTGGATATTCGGCTTAATCTAATAACCGAGAAAGTATCACTTTGGAACAAATATGCAAAATTGCGTATGGCTGAGACAAAACATGTTTTTCTCTTCCTGTAAAATTAGCTTAATGTCCCTTACTATGTTTTGAAATGGTGCAGCCGCAATTTTTGTCATAAGTTTTTGCCTGGATTTAAGATTAAATTCAAAAGTTTCTGTATAGTCGATGTAAATTTATAGATTCCTCAAATTAGACTTAAAATTATGGGTAAAAGTTGCTACTTATATAGGTTTAATTAGAAAAATAACTGAAAAATTAAAAATAAAATACCTAATTAGTTAATTCAGGTTTATAGGCTATTGCCAATTTTGTCCAAATTTAGAAACATTTTTCGCTGTTTAAAGTGAGAAACATCCAAACTTTTGCATTGATCAAAATCTAGAATTACAAAGAATGATCTTTCACCCTTAATCTTGCTAATTCCCTAATTCGCGCCGTGATTGTTCATCTCATAGCAGCCTCTTTAAAACCAACTAATTAATCTCAGTTTATTTATTTTGCTTCAATATATACATATTTACAACGAATATGTTTTAAAAAGTTGTTAAGATAATGCCACTATAGCAACAACAAGACCTCGAAGCGAAAAATGCAAAAGAATTCTTGACTGTTTGAAGAAACAAAGACTTGCATTTTATCGAGACAACTTGCAGCGGAACAAAGAAATTGTTAAAGTTTAATTAATTTACTTTACTACCACAAACCGTTAAACGTTAACCGTTGGGGTAGAAAAGTCCTCGAGTGGCGACCACGAACCGGAAGACGAAGCGTTGGCAGGCCTCCCACCAGGTGGACTGCCGACATCGTGAGAGTGACGGGAAACCGGTGGATGCAAGTGGCGAATTGTCGTTTATTGTGGCGTTCTAAGGGGGAGGCCTTTGTCCAGCAGTGGACGTCTTCCGGCTGATGATGATGATGAAGATGACTACTACAAAAAAGTGATATTCTCAAAAAATTATATGTTAATCCATCATAGTTAAGCTTACACCCAATGATCTGCGATAATAATGATAATAATATTTGTATTAATAATGCGAATTTTTGTTCTCGGGTCTTGGATGTTCAATATGTATTAAGTATGTATTTATTTATATAAGCATCCGTTGCCTAGTATCCATAGTAAAAGCTTTACTTAGTTTGGGACTAGGTCAATTGGTGAAGTGTCCCATGATATATTTTTTCACCCAGGAGTCCTTCACGATTTATACAAGTATGTTGGGATATGGCGTGAAGTGACTCATTTTTGAAAGAAAGCTTGTAGATTGCTGCTAAATTGCATCATTGTTGATACAATGCTGAGGTACGGAACCACAGCGCTCATATTCAGCTGCAGCCAAACAGTTAAGTTTAGACTAGGTACGATACTTTACACGGTACACTCAATACTCGAAGTCGTAATGGACGTGACACACTTCGTGTACATATTAAGTGTAGCGTTAAAATGACGTAGTCTGTTTGAGCCTTAAGCTTTTGTAATTTTTTTGTTTACTGTATTTCCGATATTATCCAACCAACAATACAACACAATACAATGACCATTTACTGTACACGAGAAATAGTAAGCGACACAGAAAACACGTACACAAAAAAAACTACGAGGTAAACAATAGGCGGCCTAATTGCTTAAGAGCGATCTCTTCCAGGCAACCTTTTTTACAAACCTTTTTTTTACTTTACGGTGCCAAATTTAACTTAATTCGATTACTTTTACTGGCGAAATTCGACTTACAAATTTTAGTTATTCATACATGCAAACAAACATCGCATCTAAAATAAAAGCTTGTATGTAAATGTGAATATCAAATTTTGAATAAAACTTAATTTTATTAACTAAATAAGTAAGTAAACTCGTTCTCATTTCCTGCCATTGATTACGTCGGCCGAATTTAATAACAATTTGATTGTGTTTTAATAAACCTGCTAATTATAATTGATTCTGTTAGCAAATAATAATTGAAACTGGCACATTGATCAATAAGTTGAAGTTAATTACAATCTTGCCAAAAACGTTTCATGTGAAATCGGCGGCCAAGACTCACAAGCTCACAATGCTTTTGATGTAAAAAAGTTATCAATTTCCATGAAAAGCCGAGCCCCTAAGACCCAAGTTTGCTAACTCTTTGATTTAATTTTGAAAGAAAGAAAGAAAGACAGAAATATTTAATTCGGACCTCGCACATTACATAAAAAGTTTAATTGAATTACATTAAAAATTAAAAAGTAAAAAAAAATATAAAAAAATAGTAAATTTCTGTTCATGGTATTATAAATCTAATGTCTGTTATCTAATTTCATCTTTCTAGGATATCGGGAAATACCGTAGAGGTTTTAATGAGTGAGTGTGGCCAAATCGTCGTATTTTAGTTGCCTATAAAATCTAAAGTGTAAAAGCTAGATAAATCAAACTTAGAGCATTTCATAAGTGCCTTAACTACACTTTATTCTAGAAATTTGGGCTTTCTGGAGCTGTCTGGGATGAAGCTATGAAGGTTTAGGTTCGAGAAAAGTTACAGCATAATTTCTTCGTCTTAGTTAGCGGATTCACTACCGTGCCCTCAGATTGACATCAAACCCTGTGCAGCTTTTCTCCGAAATTCAATGAATTCTATTCTACACGGAAGTTGGAAATTGACAACTTCCACAAAGGTTACATTGTAAAGCTTGTGTTACCTTTGGCTTCAAAATTTTGAACATCATTTAGTATCAAACGTTTTACCATAAAATAGTTCAAGATATTAGTCGCAATTTATGATAATAACAATACTATCAAAATACGAACATTAGGAACATACCTACGAGTGTATGTGTATAACGGGTGTGGCCTGTAATACGAGCAAAAAATTAAAACATAGATCGTCCTCGTCAATCTGAACAACATTAGTTCAGCGACTTTTAAAAGTAATAGAGTCTTTGATTTTTCATTTTTTTCATACAAATTAAATACTGCTATCAATGTACGCCATCCTAGAACACAACTGACGTCGTCTGTCACGCTACAAATATCAATCGTTTTGCTTTACAATTATATTGCTTCTTCGAATAAACTTAAAAGTGTAATAAAATTTAAAAAACTAATTATTTTTAAATGTCGCTGAACTAATGTTGTTCAGTAGCACGTAAATAGCTGTGTTTTGGATTAACACTTCAACTACTTTTTATTATGAACAAGTTGTATACAACAAGTTTCATAAAATTCATTTCCCTCCTAAAACGACTTAATCAAAAACTGGCACAGAGAATGGCATAAGTGATATGTAAATACAGGCGGTTCTATTTTAAGTCAATTTGGCTAACATTACAAAAATAAGCCCACAAGCGGAATGACTCCTAATACAGTCCGAGGGGAGACAATACGGGTACTCTAACGAGAGATAACGGCTGACGTGCGGGCCGGTATTCTAAACACACGTGAAATTAAAAAAGTAAATCTGGTGTTTTGGTCAATTAGGAAATGATTGTATTTACTTTTTTTATCAATAAATTTTGCTGATCTGCAGTTCTAAATAATAAGCTGTGAAAACCTTTGTAAACAAAAGATGCGCAACTCTTCTCTTTTGTAAGCGACGGAATGCTACAAACGAATCAGAAGACGGGACAAGAACATAATATGAAACGATATTTTGACAAGTCTATAAAAAAAACGAATTGCTGATCTTAAAAATTCAACATGAGTTATAGCAGAATGATTTTAATATACCTCTGTGAAATACAATTTAATTATGTAAAAAAAAAAAAAAAGAAAAAGAAGAAAGCAAAATTGTCAGAAATTCTTGCCCACGGTCTTTAGAAGAAGGGCGTGACGCGTACGTACCTGCGTAAACGTTTTGTAAAATAAAATCAATTGTTGAGAAGATGGTATGGTAAAGTTTTGCAACCAGGAATATCATAGAAAAATGTTTATTTTTTTTTTTTATTTATTTATTTATTAGCATTAAATTGCACCTAACAATACAATTTTACCTATAAGGTGTAGCTAAATATTTACATACATACATAAAGCATTCATAATACAATTTAAAACATTTACATCACATGAAGTCATCATTATAAATCAGTAGTCATGTTTCATTATATAATACAATAAATAATTACTAACCATTATCATTATAAAATTCATCCATATTATAAGGACATAATTCAACAAGGTATTTTTTCAAAGCAACCACAAATTTGGAATATGTCAAGGACTTTATTGTGCTTGGCAAGACATTATAAGCTTTGGCTGCAACAAACCTGCAACAAACCTGCAACATCTCCTGAACCCCGCTGTTCTGGCAACCGGCACGTGAACATCTAAATAGAATATGTTTTTTAATCTATCGCTTCTGAAGTTTACCTTTGCAGGAAATTTCTGAGGATATCGCTTTACAAGTTTACAAAGTTCCATTATATATAACGAAGTCAAAGTTGGTATTTCTAATTTTTTAAAAGAATTTCTGCAAGACACTCGATTTGACTTGATGCCATCCAAAATACGCACGCATCGTTTTTGCAATCTAAACAGTCGGTCCACTTCTGCGCATCCACCCCAAATAGGCAAACCATATAGAATGTGGGACTGGACAAATGCATAGTATGCCTGAACTGCAGCGGTTTTTGTTGATGATCTTGCCAGGGCTCGTAAGGCAAATGTGAAACTGCTGAGCTTGCCGGCGACATAATCCACATGTCTCTTCCATGTTTGATTACTATCAATATACACGCCAAGAAACCTAGTGTCATCTACAACCCCAACAGTATCATTATTTAATGTAACATCAATCATAACCTTATCAGTTCTAGGATTTCTAAAATGAACAAACTTTGTTTTACTAATATTGGTGTATAGGTTCATGCCATGAAGCCAGTCTATTATTGATGTCAGTTTGCTTGTAATTAAGTTACTAAGATTATTAATCTCATTACGCTTAAACCTAAATAGAACAGTAATGTCGTCGGCGAACATGACTAGCTTATGTGATGCCAGTTTTGGTAAAAAATTCACATAAAGAAGGAACAAAATGGGTCCGAGGATGCTCCCCTGGGGGACACCGTATTCCAAACACGCATGATTTGATTTATAATCCACCACACAGTGAGACTTATGATCCAAAGTTGAGACTATAACCGATTGTTCGCGGTGCTTCAGATATGACTCAAACCATTTATTGTTGACTCCACGGATACCATAGCGATTCAGAACCTCTAACATAATGTCATGATTGACACAATCAAATGCCTTAGATAGATCTAATAGGATCGCTATTACATTATCATTTTGATTTAAGGCTTCAGACACGAAATCAGTCATATCAAATAAAGCATCCGTCGTTGAGACTCCCCTCTGAAATCCAAACTGCTCAGATGCCACGATTTTACGAGAAACCAAATATGTGTATAGGCGATTTCCCATTACTTTCTCATAGATCTTAGAAAAAATTGTAAGTAGAGCTATTGGTCTATGATTACTAGCTTGTAACTCACTTCCCTGCTTGTGTAGAGGCCTAATGTTCGCTATTTTTAGTCTCGTCGGGAATATTCCATCAGACACAGAAAGATTAATAAGGAATAAAAGTGGTTGCAATATTTCATGAGCGACACACTTAACAACTCTGGATGGAACTCCATCAAAACCACTGGACTTCTTATTTTTAAGACTCGATATAACATTAAGCAGTTCACTCTCACTTATTGGCGCAACAAACATTGTGTCAGATTCAAAAGGTGGTAGGATTGTTTTTGGACTCTTGGAAGGAGTCTTATTACAGACTTTCACCACGGATCCAAAGTAGTTGTTGAAGATATTTGCAGCTTCACGATTTGAATTTGCCGTTGTATTCCCATCTGATAATCCAATGTAATTTGATTCACAGTTGAATCCATGCTTAGGCGTCTTCATGTTTTCGTTAATGAGCAGCCAAGTGGCTTGCACTTTATTTTTAGAGTTAGTTATCCTACTCTCATTAACATTTCTCTTAGAAACTGCTATAACTTTCTTAAGTAAGGCATTATATGATTTATAATATACTAACAGTTTATTATCTTTGCAAAATTTTGTTTGACTAAATAAGTTACGTTTAACTTTACTTGATTTCTTTATGCCTTTTGTCAACCATTTCCTATTTTTCATTGTACAATTTTTAATTTTAATTTTAGTCATAGGGATGTATTTATTGAAGTGAAACATAAAAATATCATGGAATAAATTAAATCCAATATCGGCATCTTTTGCTTCATACACAGATTGCCAAGAGACCTGCTCTAAACATGATTTTAGTTTACCTAAGTTATGGTCGCTCAGAATTCTAACCCATTTATATATATGTTTGCTGCGCCTTTGTAATGGTACAGGTAGGCTAGCAAATTGCATAGTGTGATCGGAGATTGCGAGGTCAATCACAGTAACATCTTTTAGTTCCATATTACTTATAATGTTATCAATACAAGTACTGCAATGACTCGTAATTCGTGTTGGTTCACTTACATGGGTCTTAAGATTAAACAAACCTAACAAATCAATAAAGTCCTTAGCTTCATTGCTATTCCCCAATATATTTACATTGAAATCACCACAAACTATCAATTCAAGAGAGTTCCCAAATTTTTCTAGAAGAGATTCCAAATGATCCAGAAACATATCATTTTTTATTGTCTTTGGTTTGTGTGTTTTCTTGTTTCATAGTCTACAGACTGCGAATTCTTCAATTGCCAGGTGTTCGTTTTTTTAAATCGTTTTTATACTAAAAAGTATGCATAATATTTAACATTTCGAACAGAATAATCGACAATTACTGAATTTCAAGTTTCTACAAACCAAAATTAAATACAGCAAATGTAGCAATATCGTAATAGCCCCCTGTTCTCCAAATTACTGTAACGACCGTTCGGAATCGCCCATAAATTACGTAAGAATTATACGGAGGCATTCCTGCGCCTTCTTTTGGGACCACGGGTGTCTGCAATGGTCTTTTTTAAGGCTTTAGCATAAACAGATAGCGAATTGAATATAATATATTTACAGGTTTTTTTATGTACATTTTAGGTAAAAGAAGTTTTTAGTGAATTTTATGTCAAGTCTCTTTGTTTCTAATGTCTGACTAGCTATGTATGTAAAATTTCTAAATATCAAAATAGTTATTAATTAGTTAAGTTTATAACTTTTGGGCAGAAAAAAAATAAAAATATCATTTAATATTTTATAGTTTACTTTGAGTGGCTCTCAAACATTATTAATCTCGTAAACCCTTTAGAGTTAAAAATAAAGAAACAAACTTTCGCAAAGATCTATTAATGTCACTCAACTTGTGCATAGAGTGACATGTGTGAATTAAAGTATTATAATGATTATTGCATACATTGGTTCCGTAAGACAATTTTTTTTGTACACGTGACGTTCTCAATTTCTAATTTTAATTTCTTCATTATTAAACTGACACCTTAGTGACAGATTAACTAGCATTAACCTATATACATAATAACACTTATAAATTTATCCATCCCAGTACATAAAAATATGTTTTCCGACAAATTCGCAATATTACTAAGCTTCTCTCGAACGAACCTACGTGCTTACTTACGTAACAGCCCGAAAAATAATGAAAACAACACGGTTACTGCCACGCTCTTTATTTCCAGTTCTCATGCTAGCAAGTCTCTCTTTTGCAAAGTGTATTTGAAAGGGACATACTATACCAACGAATTCGTTTGTGGCAACTTGTAAATGGTACTCAAGTCTTGAAGAAGCCTAACACTGAGTTTGCGGAGTAAATACAAAGTTAATTAGTAGGTACTAATTTTCTTAATTATCCGCAAAGCGGTGTCTGAATTATATTTATTACGTTGTGTGGCTCTTGACTTTATTTTCGCAGAGTAAACCCTTCTTGTTGCTCAGCGTTGCCCGAGTTGCTCAGCGAGCTATGCAGCTTCGGGGTTTCTCCACGGGATCGAATCAGAAATGAGGAGATTCGTAGAAGAACGAGTATCACTGACAATAATTCTTTCTTCTTTAAAATTCTCTAATGGAAGCGTAGCGTAGGACGTTCACCAACGGTTTTTTCTGTTACGTGTTATAAGACTAGGGTAGAAAGAGATGGAGAATGCGGTCGAAAGCAACTAGAGCTCTATGGGGGAGGCATATGTCTGATAGTGGACGGCTTACGGCTAACCATGATGAATATATTTAAAGTAATCCAACTGATAGATGCATTTTTTCTATCATTAAAACTCCAGGTAGATACAAGATCCAAACAAATCGTGTACCAAAATGGCAGGACAATCCTTTTTAGGGTTCCGTAGCCAAAATGGCTAAAACGGAACCCTTATAGTTTCGCCATGTCTGTCTGTCTGTCCGTCCGCAGCTTTGCTCAGGGACTGTCAATGCTAGAAAGCTGTAATTTTGCACGAATATATATGTAAACTATGCTGACAAAATGGTACAATAAAAAAAGTGGGGGTGATTTTTTTTTCACATCCAACTTATAGTGTGGGGTATCGTTGGATAGGTATTTTAAAACCATTAGGGGGTTGCTAGAACGATTCAGGGATTCGTTTGCAAAATATTCAACTTTAAAGCGCAAATTTTCATTAAAATCGAGCGTCCCATCCCCTCTTAAATCTAAACGATGGGTGGAAAAATTTGAAAAAAAACAGGACGGTAGTAAATATATCAAAATTACAAGGAAAACTATAACGGTTAAGTTTTCTTGAGAATTATTAGTAGATTTAAAGAGAAAATTTCAGCAAGGTATAAAATATACCTAAACTTGGAATATTCCATACAAAATACGAAATCCTTAGAAAATATTACTTATTTTTTTTGTAATGGCTACGGAACCCTCTTTCGGGCCTGTCCAATACGCTCTTGGCCGGTTTTTCTTGTGATGACAAATAGCATGGGCTTATAAGCGGGCAAAGAGAAAGTAATAGAAGCTTCCATTTACATCCATTACGTCCCCAAACCTTTGTACGACATGTTAATAAAGTTAACACGAACTTGCCTTGCGTCATGGTTTTCCTTGAACTCATGACATAACTGTGTCATGGCGTTCTTAATGGGGTGACTCGGCGATTCTACCTGAGCATATATTGTAATTAACTTTAGTGTATTTGACGTTATAACAAGAAACGTCGAGGATGCAGAATTTGACGCAAGTCGGGTATAATAATTTTCATGTTGCTTCCATGAATAGGATACTAACTACGGATATACTTATCGAAGATAAATGGCGTAAAAATTAAAAAAATAAGTAAAAAAAAAACCGGCGAAGTGCGAGTCACTCGCGCACGAAGGGTTCCGTATCATTAATTACACAACTTTAGACATTGGCAAAAAACGGCAATAAAATCAAGTTTGTTGTATAGGAGCCCCCCTTAAATATTTATTTATTTTAATTAAATTATTTATTTCTAAGTTGATTATACAACTAAAGATTCTGTGAACTTTTCATGCGTCTACCTGTTGCCGTTATTAATATAAAGGAAAAAACGGCAAAACAATCATGTTTGTTGTATGGGAGCCCCTTAAATTATTATTGATTTTATTGGTTTTAGTATTTGCTAATATAGCGGCCACAGTAATACATAATCTGTGAAAATTTCAAGTGTCTACGACTCAAGAGATAGAGCCCTGTGACAGACGGACGGTCAGACAGACAGTGGAGTCAGTAATAGGGTTCAGATGGCACCCTTTTGGTACGGAACTCTAATAAGTAGCATCGGACGGGATTTGGAGTTGTATCTTTTGGCCGTACGCATCTCTTCTTCGCATCTCTTGCATACCTCGATAGTGGTGTTTTGTTACAAAGAAATAAGAACCCCGATTAAAACATTGAAAAAAAATCCTAATTATAATTAGCAATTTTGAACGTGAGAAAATTGCTATGAACAATACACGTTATCATAGACTTACACTCTTTTTTTCTGGAGCTTTCTGAAACTATAAACTATTCAGAAGAAACCTAACCTATACTCGTAGAGATGTACAGGATGTCATATTTTGAGATTATAACGGTGAACCCTAAAAGCTGGGTTAGTTTTATCAACAATCCTAAAGTAGTACTTACTTTAAAGAAAATCGTTCGTCCTTAGTATCACCTAGGAAATGAAAAATTTGGGAAAAATATTGCGTCGCATTTCAAATGATCCACGTAACGCAGTTACGCACACAGATAAATAAATTTTCACAAGTTTAATTTCAGTAGAATTCTCTTTGAAACTGTAGACTATGCCCTCATGTAAACCAGCTCTAATTTCTCTGGCCCGCAGGTATGCGACGCTTCGATCTATTGGCACGAATTCTTTCCCATTTCCTTTGTTTTGCTGACCGATCGGTTCAAGAACATCGTCGACGTACACTGATTGTAGACAGACATAAGGTATATTTGTTCAAAAGTAGTATGTGATAACTGGTTTTTGCATGAAGTGTCGACCATGCTATTGCATGCTATATAAAAGTTGCATACTATCTATATGCTATGTTATCTCCAAAAATATTGCGCATAAATTCTATCCTTTATTTCACACAATTAGGAGCCGATTTAAAAAACCCTACGGGATGAGGAACTTTCTATAAAACAGTCTTTATTACTTGTCTACATCACGGAGGCTACACTTCAATGCATAAAAGCATTTTAATTCAAATTCCAGCATTTTAGCAGGCGTGGGCATTCTTTCAGTAAGTTTGTCAATTAGTCAAGACTTTATTATTTTATATGACATGTTTAAATTTAATTTCGAACGTAACTAACAAGTGTCATATTCCTTGTATCAAAATTACGGAACATTCATACAACCCTCGTAATAACAATATTAACTCTCTTACAAGGCAAATGTTAAAAATTCACTTAATTTAATATTTATGTACTAATTAGTAGTCCCTCTACTTAAACTTATCCTCGTATATACTAATTACCAGCCTTGAAATTTCGAGGCTCATTGAACCCTTGTTCTTTCATACTGTCACGTCAACTTTTCATTATTAGGACTGATATGAAAAAGCTGCACGGAAATACTACTCTCGTTTAGAATTTAAATTTATTTTAATTTTAGTCACGAGAAAAAGATAAACTTTATAAAGTGCATAATAAAGTACTAAGTGTTTCTAAGAAGCTAATTTATTCTCGTCACGGTATACGAAATTGAAGTGCAAATCCATCATCGCCATCCGCTTATGTTCTTACTAGCTTTTGCCCGCGGCTTCGCCCGCGTGGAATTCGGTTATCGCGCGCTGTTCCCTCGGGAACTGAGCATTTCCGGGATAAAAAGATACCCAAGTCACTCTCGGGCCAATAAACTATCTCTATACCAAAAATCACGTCGATCCGTCGCTCCGTCTTCGACGTAAAAGACGGACAAACATACACACAAACACACACACTTTCGCATTTATAATATTAGTAGTATGGATTACCTTGTTAGTTAAGTACGCTTCAAGTTATGTTAGGAACCGGTGAAAGTTTAACAGTAATTAATGTTTAGACGATTAATAAAACTTGTTAATTTAATTAAAATAGTTCTGATATGGTCTAACCCTTAATTTCTTAAACAGAAAATAGTGGATTCAAGCTCAGGCTTGCACCTCTCTCTTTTCTCGAAGAATTGGAGACGTACAGTCGAAGAAATTGAATCATGACCCAGGGTGGAGCCTTTGTGCTACATTAGTATAGACATAGTGGTGTAGGGGTTATAGAACGCAGCACGGATTGTCAAAGTCAAAGTCAAAGTCAAAATATCTTTATTCAATTTAGGCTATAACAAGCACTTATGAATGACAAAAAAAATCTACCACCGGTTCGGAAAAACCTCTGCTGAGAAGAATCCGGCAAGAAACTCAACGAGGTATAATATTTTTTTAAAACAGATTTACAATAGGTATTATTAAATGATATGTATACATCCCAAGTATTTAACACAACTTTATTTTTAACACAGTAGGTTCGCTATTTGAAGGGATCGCGAATGCGGATCGGAATTATTTCCAAATATCCCTGTCCATGATATAATCATTAACTTTATAATACGCCTTTGATATTAATGTCTTCTTGACAATAGATCTGAATTTTGTATCCGTTTCATTTTAATATTTTTTGGAATATTATTATAAAAACGTATGCAATTTTCCAGAAACCACTTTTTGGTTTTAGCCAGTATGTAAGATGGAACTTTATGCTTCCCTGTGCTTCTAGTAGCCTTTGGCTTATCGACGATAGTGGGAAAATCACATATGTTCCTCCTTACATACATGATTATTTTAAAAACATAAAGCGACGGCAGCGTTAGGATACCTGTTTCCTTAAAAAAAGATCTTAAAGATTGCTGAGGACCTGGGTTCGATTCCCAGTGCTGGTCTCTTTTTCTGGTTTTTCTGTGCATCCATGTCTCAGTTTGTATTTTCGATACTTTTGTCAAGCAAGTCATAGTGAAATTGGTTATTAAAAGGTTCCTGGGTCATCAATGTGTTCGATCTTACCTATAACGTAACTGCTTACTGTGTTGGTGTGCAATAAAGAGTTATTGTATTGTATTGTATTGTAACGTCTGCTAGTGTCAAAATTGTTAAAGTGACAAATAACAAGAAATACAGTACGCGGCGATGAAGATTGCACATGGTCTTCGGAAAAAGACAATTGGCTGTTCACGACGATTTCCGAACACTGACGTCCGTCCATCAATCATCGTATTTATCAAGTGATGTTTTATATCAAATAAATACTGCACCTATAAAGTCTATGTAGTCTATGTAGGTAACAGGTGTGCACTAGGGTCACTAAGTAAAGTACTGTACTCTGTGTCGCAGGCTACAAGAGCTAGCATAAATAAAAATTCAAACAGCGACATCTAACTGAACTTTAATCGCGACTTCTGCTTTGGCAAGGAGTTAACTATACAACAACTCACACGGTGGCAAGATATCATTCTGGTTCTGCAAGATTAAGAACCAACCTGAGAGGAGAAGCAATGCTTTTACAGAAATAACTCTTGAGGGAGTTAGGGATAATTTAGTTTCAAAAATAGCATAAATCTCTTTTCCGGCACGTAATAACCTCCTTCATTTCCATACGCTTTACATAAAATTAGGTGGAGCAGGTGGCCCTTAGATTCTGTACAATTTAAATGACTCTGCCCATTCACGAGTGACTTTTTCGACGCCACTTGAATTGTTAATGCGTGGGATTGAATAAATTCGCCTAATTGGCCATTTATTGAGAATGCTTGTTGTGTAAAAGGGCGTGTTAAGTTTTAAGGATCTTATTAGACAAAGCTCAAAGATTTAGATTTCGAAATATGTCTTAGACCTTAACTTTTTTAAAAGCCAGGCCGCTCACCCTTTACTACATTTATTTTATATGGGTGTCTATGAGCAGGGGCTCCATAATCCATAATAATTATTTGCCTTCTATATCGTTAAAAATGAAAAACCGTCTACGTGTGAGTCGGACTCATACACCGAGGCTTCCGTACAAATTTAAAGGTATCAATGAATATCCAGTGTTAACAAAGCCCGTCTCTTAAGAAAAATGTTTCAGGTCAGTGTACTGACCAGGGGGCCATGATCTTTTCATAAACGATCCAAACGCAGAGCAATTCAATTTAGGCACCTAAGTTTATTTCTCAGAGCTGAGTCTCAATGGTTTACAAGTGAATGGAAGACCGATATTGTCTCAGGTCCGAAACTGAAACGCTAAGTCGCGAAAGGGATGCCGCTATATGCAAACCAAATATTGTATACTAAAACCTCTTTATTTTGGAAAACCATAACACTATGTCATTCCGTATTCCTAGCAACCGTTGTGTTGATTACAAATAAAATGTTTACGCTCTCACTAATCCACGAGTCTCTTTTCTTACTGAAAAAATAGTTTTATGAATGAGGAGTTAAGAAGCACAATGTTATAAAACTTGAATAAAAGTTTAAAAGTTCTTGAAATTCATTAGTTGAAAAATAGCGATCCAAAAGAATTGATAGAATGAGTAACTTATACTGAATCGCTAAATTTGACACTGAAGCGATTCAATTCCCACTCAAGTTAAGCGTTATGGTACGAAAACTGCTTGAAGTGAGTGAATGAAAATGTCTGTATCGCGCTGTCGTTGAACCGTGCTTGAACTGAATCGCAAAAGTAACGTCGTGGTACGAAATAGCGATGCAGTTCAGTTTAGAGCCTAAACTGAATCGTATTAAGAGAGCGTGGTAGGCCCCCTGGACATATCGTTCAAAATTGATTTTCAGATTTTTCTTACTGTTATGAAAATATCTCTTTTAGCTTGTGCCATGCGGTGATTTGTAATTAATAAAACAATACTAAAATTATAGCTTTACAGCTTTCCAGTACTACTAATATCCAAGCCGCGGACTGACGACCGAACAAACAGACATCGCGAAACTATAAGGGTTTCTTCTTAGGACAACGAAACTCAAAAAACTTACATCTGCAGATCACGAATTGCCTTAGGCTCAACCACTAAACTAGAAAACATCACCTCAAGATATGAATGTGTCTATCAAAGCCTTGTTCCTGATCTAACTTACTTTATAAGGTCGCAAACGTCTGATACTCTGTTAGACCTTCGTCAGGGGAAGGGACTTAACGTATTCACTAGCACCCCAACCCCCATACACTAGATTTGAAACAGCACAATCAATTTTGAGCCGTATTCAACGGCAAAATAAAACGGCCTGACTTTTTTCAAGCTGCACGTTTAAGGTGGCAAAATGGAGAAACACGATCGGGAATGAAAAAAAATATTCCTCACACTCGATAGGTAAGTCATTTTTATTTGAGTAAACTTTGCCTTTGTTATTACGAGTTTGCACCTAATTCGACACGGCTGGCGCTGTAGGAAGTTTTGACGTGCGTTGTTTGACATCATATTTTAAAAATAAGAGTTTTTCAGCATGTTTTAGGGTTTCATACCTGAAGAGTGACAAATTCCTATAAGCTTATTAATATCGCTACACTATCCGTCTTTAGTGTCACAGGATTGAATCTTAAGGATCATAATAAACAGGCGATGGTTGATAGTCGAGGTAAAATGAGTTCTATGACCAAGTAGTCTGCTTTTCACTTCAATTGCGAGGAAATTAAACAACAAAAGTGGGAACAAAGGTCTATTTACTAGGTACCTTGTTATATAATTTTAATTTATTAGTATTACTAAGTTTTGATAACTTATTATATAAAAAAAATCTTTTTTAAAAAATAATAAAAATATAGATTTAATTAACTTTTACTTTTTGTTTATGACTTTTAGCTCCTAGTCCCTAGAAGAAAATTTTACTTTATGCACTAGAGCAAAAAAGGTAATTTGAATTTGAATTTGAATGCTATTTTGACTAAATTTGCTCTATCAAAACGTAATTTGGCGTTTACCGCAACCACATCGACCACCACAATTCGCTGTTCGTGAAAGCTGATACCTGATTCAGTGGAGACTAAACAGTGTATAATAGTTAATTAATTAGGGCAGCAAATTATAACGTATAATCTACTGTCGAATTGAACTTAATCTATGTTCACGCAAACATTAGCATTAATTAGCAAGTTTATTTATTTTTATTAGCAAACATTAGCAAGTTAAAATACCATCTAGCACGATATTAATCTCAACAACACTTTGATTATTGTAACTAAATAAAAACGGGCCAAGAGCGTGTCAAACACGCAAAATAGGGTTCCGTAGCCATTACGAAAAAGCAAGTAGTAATAATTTTCTAAGGATTTCGTATTTTGCACGGAACCATTCCTAGTTTAGGTATATTTTATACCTAAGTCTGCTATTTTCTTTTAAACTACTAATAATTCTCATTCTTCTATTAATTCTTATAGTTTGTCAATTGTGTTTTGTTTCTTTTCTTTTGTACAATAAAGAGTTTACATACATACATACAATTCTCAAGCAAACTTAGCCGTTACAGTTTTCCTTATAAATTTGATATACTTACTACCTACTTATCCTGATTTTTTCCATTTTTTCCACCTTTAGTTCACTGAATTGAATTGTCTTGGTAACCCCCAGTGGTTCTAAAAGACCTATCCAAGAATACCTCACACGAGAGGGTTAGTTGGGAAAATAAGAAATAGCCATTTTTTCCTATCATTTTGTCTGCTTGGTGGCTACACTATATTCTTGCAAAATTACAGATTTCTAGCATTGATTTGAAGTCAGTGCCTCAAGCTTAGGTACCCCAGGCAGAAGTAAGCAAAAATAGACACTGTTAAATAGAGTAACAACTTAAACAAAAGTAATAAATTTCTTTTAAGGGGGCGTTACTTATTTTTTTATAATATATTGTTGGCTGCTCGCGCCTGACTGTCTTGGTCTTAGACAAAGATTTTCCTTTATTCACTAGAGCATAAATAGTTATTTGTGTCACAAGGGAGCAAAATGGTGTATTTACGGCGAGGGCGTACATTGAATCCAGAATGTAGCGAAGGATTCTACAATAGAATTCTGAGCGTAGCGAGGGATTCTAAAGTAGAATCCTGAGCGTAATGAGGGATTCAAGTGTTAACGCCCAAGATGAAAATAATTTTGCTCCCGAGTGGCTCATACAACTTTTCACACCGAGCATTAAGGAACTTGAAAAAAAAATCTAAATATTATTAAAGAACAACCAGCATAGAAAATGGCGTGGCTTTACAAACACTTAGAAAAGCCTTGAACAGAAAAGTTGCACTTTGCTCCCTCTCGTCAGGGAGGAAAAGTTACTTTTCTGAAGGAGAGGTGTGAAAAAGTAATTTTATGTCACCTAGATAAGGCACAAATATTCGTACGAAGTTTACGAGCACGAAAAGCGAAAAAGAATCATTTTCGCAATAGATAATTTTCTACTTCATCTAGATCTAGCTATCGGCGCCCGATCGTATAATCCGCCAGGTCATGAAATTCCTAGGCATATCGTGAAATGGCGCCATTTCGTGATATGCCTAAAAGTTGGCCAGGTATATCACGATGTGCCTGGGAAACAACACGGCAGATCGATTAGAGCCACGCATTCGTCGATATTCCTAGCTCTATACCGGGCACATTGTGATATGACCAAAAAAAGAAATATTTACATACGACGAGTGAAGCGAGGAGTTATTACTACCTATGAATTGTGACCGCAACGCACGAGTCGAGCGAGCGAAGCGAGCGTTCCGCGGTAGCAGCCGGCAAAGTGCCAGAACCGATATGGCGGCGTTTCATAATATGCCTAGGAATTTTATGATCTGCCTAAACTGGCCAAATCATGAAATAGCGGCGTTTCTTGATATGCCTAGGAATTTCATGATCTGCCTAAACGTCACTAGGCAAGTCGTTAAACGGTGAGTTTTTAACGATATGGCGGATGTCCCTTATCCAATTCATGAAATGGTGCCATTTTACGATATGCCTAGGAATTTCGTGATCTGGTGGATTTTACGATCGGCCGCCGACAGACATTGTTTCCAGAATTACACTCACAGTAACAAGAGCTCTTCAACAATGTTAAATAAAGACATATTTCGTAATATCGTAAAATGCAATGGCGGGTATTTTGCGCAGTACCGATCGTATTAGATTCGTCGGTAACGAGGGATCGGTTGCCTTCATCAGCCCCGCGACGTGACTTGGATAAAGAACCCATTTTCTGATTCCGACTCGAATATGGACGATATCTACGTTTTGCTTTGTTAATTACGATTTAAATAGGTTGCTTAAAATTCAAGCTCTGATTTTACTTTTCAAGGTGTTTCAAAAAGGAATATTATTATTTGCACATCAAATAAATAATTTGCCTATCAATTTATTCTCATCATTTATATACCTTTGTACATCAATTAAATTATTTCAATACAAATAAACTAAATGTTTATCAAAACTAGTTACTGCAGATAATTCGAAAATATACATCAACACAAACTATACCTAACTATAACTGAAGAGATCCCTTTAAGGGATAAGTTCGCCTGTCTACATCTTATTATCCTGTGTTCTATTATTTTCATGTGTATACAATAAAGAGTTTTACAATACAATACTATACAAAAATACTACTAAAATTCTACTATACTAAAATTAACTAGAGCGTGCGTAGATAATACTCATTCTCATAGCAAAATAACTTTTACTGACAAATTGGCACTGAAAAATTATGTACGACGACGAGCGGAGCGAGAAAAAGCGTTAGGTACAATTGCGACCACTACGCGCGAGCCGAGCGAGCAAAGCGAGCGCGCCGCGGCAGCAACCGGCGAAGCGCCAGAACCTTATTTATTTGAGAAATAATTTGGCCCCTACTAGTGCTAGTTATATAAAAAGTATATACATGCTGAAAATAAATGCTGTACTTTAAGATAAATAGCGGTACGCCACGAATATAATTTGCAGTTTATTACGTAATATTTTGAGTGGAGTATTTTACTGTGCAATCAGAAATTTTGATGTGAATTCGGATTTTTTGGATAAAAAAACTACTTTTTATGATGTGCGTTTAAATACTACCCTTTCAAAAATCCGTAATGCGGAATATTTTCCCTTATTCCTCGTAGTACCACCAACTTGGTCCACCAGTGGTACCTGAAGGTTTAGCAATCGGTTGAGTTGTCTTGACCGAACATAAAGGTTTTCTCTTGGATTTTTTGATTAAAGTTGTCATTATGCCATTGATGCAGTCTATTTTCATAATCGATCAATGTACTAAAATTTTAAAAATCAGATAAATATTAACAGAGCTCCTTATTTTAAGGTAAGTCAAAAAAAATCCTTAAATTATATTAAGTGCATCATCATAATCCCAGCTTATATACGCCCCAATGCTGGGCACGTCTGTCATTAAAAAAATGAAGTTATTTTAGCAATACTGACTAGCCGGATTTAAGATCGCACACACGTGTATACACTAAAATAAATCTAAGCTAGACCAATGAAATTGTTCACCACCAAAAACTCGTACATAGCAATTTTCATTGCATTCGTTGGAGCCGTTTCAAAGATACCCGAAATAAATAAATACATGAACAATTGGCAGATAGATGTATGGAATGTCAATATGACATCCTGTAGCAAAAAAGTTCCACACTGTTAAGTGATAAAAGGCCATAGTCGAGTTGCCGGGTTTCAAAACTTGAAACAACTTGAATACATCCCGAAAATCATAAGTAAAGAACAGTCACAAGTAGGATGTTCAAGTTCATATGTACTCAGTATACATTTTCTTCACTATATTAGGTACTCACAAAAAAAAAACCCCAAAAATTTGACGTAGGACGGACTTAATATGGAAACCGAATATGGCCTTTCTTTGACTGTTAAAGAATTTGAATTGCTCATTTGAAAGTATTATATCAGTCCTAATGTAGTTACGGGTGTGCTTTTAACTAATATTAAATATCACTAAATTGCAAAGCAAAATAATCTTGTTTCAAATATTGACTAGTCTAGTAATTTGAAAAGTTATTGCAAAGGCACACCGCAGACATGACATTAGATACAGTCAAAGTCTTGTATAACGAGAACAGTTGTATTCAGATGATCAACATTACTCTAACTAAGCCAATTCAGGAATAATCAATTCAGACTGAATTTGTTAGGTTAACTTTACCTTATCTTGCTCAGATATTATATTGTCCATAATTAATAAAGTTCAATTCGTTAATATCACAATAGAATCAAATTAATCATCTCATTTAAACCGACATTTATACTTATCATAAATTCAAATCTAGTTTCAGAAACCGCGCAGCTCTAGACTTGTGAATTTTGATATCGTACCTATTGATATTCTATCTTTAGTATTTGGTGTGTACCTACCTACCCATTGTATGAGTAAGGAATAAGCAATATTTATTTTGTTTTATCTAATGCTGTGTATATTTCATCAGCTTGCAATATATTATTGCACCTATGCTAATAAAATAAGAAAAATAATATAAGATCGCTAAAGTAACTATAAAAATTCAACAGGTGGGACTCATTTCTGGGTATTTTTGAGCTGAGTCACGATTTTGACTGCTAAAATTAAGTTACCAAACAAAGTTTACTGGGTTTGTTTTCCCATTTCAGTTTTCATTTGAAGTTTTTAAGTTAGTCGAATTTGTAATTTTAGTATTTTGAGCTTTGTGGTGTCAGTCGAGAATTACACCACCCCATCTCTTCCCGTGGGTGTCGTAAAAGGCGACTAAGGGATAAACCGGAGGATGGGCAGCAGCGTCCTCCGCGAACTATCGGGTATAACTGCGGTCGCCAACCCGCCTGCCAAGCGTGGCGACTAAGGCATTTTCCCCCCAAGGCACAAGGTTGGAGAGCATTGGGGGAGGCCTATGTCCAGCAGTGGACGTCTTTCGGCTGACATGATGATTTTGAGCCCAAGTTTTTCGACAAAAAGCATTTTTTCGGTACGCATATTATACCATTCTGAATAAATAAAATGTTTGACTGTATATTACTGTTGTGACTGTATATTGCTGATAGTTATAGTTAGTTAAGATATCTTAGGTTAATTCTTTTTGTTTTTATATGTATGTGACTTCATAAGTGTACAAAATAATGTTAATTGATTAATAAATAAATGTTTTTATTGAAGATAATCTTATATGTACACGTTTACACGTGAGCAAAGAAAGTAGAAACATAATAAATCAACGGTAAATATAAACTTGCCTATTAGTACTGATGAAGTGGCAAAAAAATGTTCCCAAACTTTTCCATCAGCAAGCCGTCCGTGAGTCACGCTACGTTTCCACGGAAAGTTTTGATTACGTATCAGGAATATCAGAATGTTGACCTTTTTGAGCAATATTCCATTGCAACGTATTGGAATTGGAATGAAACAATCAAAACATGGAAGTTTAATTATTTCGGCATGTCTGATCGGGTCACATCTGACATGATACATTTGGAGTGAATAATGAACATGGATATCTATACCTGTAAGGCAGTACTATTATGTGCCAGACTGAGTAACTGACAAACAATGCAATGTTTAGACATTAGAAAATTAGAGACTTAAAATTTGGCGGACATAAGGTACTTATTTATTCTTGTCGATCCATCATTATAATTCCACCTCAATTTAGTGCACTATTTTTTTTCCAACCGAGCAAACTCATGATTACTACCTACTTTGACTAGTGAAAAAGGGTGTAAAATTCTACGAAGAAAAATAATGTTTTTTTTTTTTTTTTAATAGAACGTCTAATATAATTTTAGCGGCAATATCACAGCCGTAATAGCAACTCTATCATCACTCCTGAGATACATGAATTCATGAAATATATAAGGTGCTAACAAATTAGGTACTAATATTTTTAGAGCTGATAGTAGTCGTCTCTAAGGGTAGACTTATTTAAGTTTAAAATAACTAAGCGTTTGTGTTACTTTTTGGAGATAATAAGAGAATCACCTATGTTGCTTAAAACCAGCCTGTTGAGATCTTAGGATGAGATAATTAATGATCATTGTTTAAAAATTCTTTGATTGTCTTGACCGTTACGAGTAACTGGCCACTTTACATACTTTCCCTCAACGACTCGTTGACGTTTTTGACAAATGAGAGGTTCACTTAACAGAAAGTGTTAAATATCTTGTCACTCAAATGCACAAGCTGATCATGTTTGGGCGGAACGACAATTTGCTTATTTTGTTCAGGAAATTAGAACTAAAATATCATATAAAAGTTTTCTTAATTTATATTTAAACTTAATTGTTTTGGTCCAATTTAATATCTCTTACAATATTGGTACTTAATTTGTTAGCACCTTATATAAAACTAGCCACCAGAAGCTGTATTGTCTAACGCGCTGACGTTTGTGATCGGTGAATGAGCATCTCTTTCTACCCTCGTCTTATACGATGTGACAAAAAGCTCTCCGGTGGCGAATGCACTAGTCCAGAAAGCACTATTAGTCAATACACTCTAATTTCGAAAGCCCCTCTTCTCATAAGAAACTAGGCCCAAAACACCATATTTCCAAAAAGGCTCATTCTCGATTTACACGAGAACCATTGAGAACTAGTCCCAAAATACACCTTTCCCAAAATACCCCAAATTGTGTTCACCTGTAGGTGGCGTAATACTTCATTCTCATAATGCATAGTTCTCAAAACACTCTAGTTCCAAAATACCCTATTTTTTTTTCTTTTATTTTCGAATGACTCTTTGAAATTGCTTTCCTTCCTTTTTGCTTCCTTTTTGGAAATATGGTGTTTTGGGCCTAGTTTCTTGTTAGAAGAGGGTTTTTCGAAATTAGAGTGTATTGACTAATAGTGCGTTTTGGGACTAGTGCATTCGCCACCGGAGAGACAAAAAGAAGTGGTGAAAACGTTTGTCTGGTGAAGAGCGCGTCGCTTCTTAAAAATATGAAATTATCTATTAGAATGTGCATATTACTCTCTCTTGAATTAGGGGCATGTGTCCAACAATGAAACTTAGGTACACAGTGAAACATTGCGATATTTCTAAAATGCCACCTTGCCAGATCGTGTACTATATCGCATAAAGACACCCTTGAGAACCCCCCACTGTACCCCAGTTTGCATTGGCGTCATGTGAAGGAATACGTGTCTACGGAGCTTTTTCAGTATTACTGATACAAAAGTAAGGATTTTAAGAATATTTCGTAGATTTTTCATTAAATAATGGTTATAAATTCAATATATTTGATACTTTTTTTAATATTAAACGTATTTCGTAGATTATCTTGGACTAGATCACGTGTTAGAGGCACAATTTAGTAGGCAAAAATTCAAGGTTGATATAAAATACCTTAGGTAAACAACAATGAAACATTTACGCATGGGGCACACCTAATAAGACAGATTAAAGTTAGAGTAATTAAAACTTTTTGATTATATTCGTGCATTTTTTTACTAACCTATTACATAAATACGTCTCAAAATTATGAAAAAGGTTGTATTAGTTTCTGCGTTTCATTGTTAAATATTTAGTGTTACACCACTGTGGACACAGAGAAAATATTCCCATTTTTTACACTTTTTATTTTTTTGATGACTTACTACACATTCTTAAAGAATACTGTATACGTCACGCGATACCCAATAAAATTACCTAAGTACAGTAAAAAATTCGGACTTCTATCTGTCAAAACAAAAGATTTATGAGATTTTAAATTTTATGTGTTTCATTGGTGGACACTTGACCCTACTCTGTATATTGATGAAAACTAAATCAAAATCCAAGATTGAAAAGTAGACACAAATGCATACATTCAAACAGAGGGATAGACGGTAAGAAGCGACTTTGTTTATGTTATAAAATAGTAGATTGATAACCAAGGGTGGAAAGTGACCCATTTCAGCCGAGATATTTCTGGCGCTCGAACGAAGTGAGAGCGCCAATAGTTCGAGGGTAAATAGGTAATTTCACCCGAGTTAGACACTCTACTTTTCATTTCGACTGTGAGGAAAGTAAAATACTACAAAAAAATGAGAATAATAATAAATTGAATTTACTTATATCCAACCTCCAACGGTACCTTTTCGACTGGCCACTTGCCACGGCCGACTATAAAAGAAATCGAGTTGGTCACGACCAAGGAGCTTATATACAAAACTGGAGGTTGAACGCCGAACGAAGTCGTTTGTCGACCTATTACTTATTTATATATTCCATCTCTTTCTTTCACATTTCAAGAATGACTTCCATCTCTTTCTTAACCTAACTAAAGAAAGAGATGGAATATGTTCGTGACGTAATAAAGATCAAATTTCTTGTTTCAAACGAATGTTCGACGTTCAACCTCCAGTGTTGTATATAAACTCCTTGGTCATGATGTAACTCAATTATCTTCGACTCCGTGGCTAATGAAAACGCTATTTTCCACCCGGCTATCTACACATGAAAATTAAACTTTCCGAACAGGAGAGATGAAAAAATAATGGTTTAGATAACATTGGAATCGAAGAAATTTTCTATATCACTGATATTTTTGACACAGAAAGTGCTTGCATAAAGCAACAATTTTGTTTGAAAATTTTAATATGGATTGTACTTTTTGTAATCTCTTAACACGTTACATAATAAATGTCAATGGTAATGGAAACAATATGCAATTATAATATATTCTGTTATTCAAATTCATTCGTAGCAACAGAGTTTTAGGTTATGATTGTTTTAATTGTAATAAAAAAAACAAAGTTTGTACATGTTTATAAATAGGTACACGGGATATGTGACAAGCATTATGCGTATTCTGACACTAATCTGACGCTGCTGTCAATATGTATTATCTATCATTACTTGAGTGTGATCTGTGGTACTGATATGACAAATACTTAAAGTAAAATTGTGTCACTGTGCTCACCACGGGTCCTCACGGTCTAACTACTTACAATATCAGGTACCAATACAAAACAAAATATCGCATTGTGTCTTACATCACATCGCACGATATAGGATCGTGATAAGCAAATATTGATATTAGTGTGCTTCTCTCGCTCACTCTATATCTTTGCTATATTCACACTTGCGGTGAAAGTGTACGCACGCAACAATATTCCAGGGCTGTGAGGATTCCATCAATATAATCAGTACGCGCACCACCGGCGCACAGTCAATATGTCTGACAACGTATTCTCAGACGATCGCTCAGTCTCTCCATCCTCTATCAACGACATCAAGGCAAACTGCAATAACATCGTTCTAATAAAGTTCATAGAGACTTTTGAAACGTTTCCTGAGCTGTGGGACGTCACTCGTATAGAATATAGAAATAAAGATAGCAGGAATGACGCGCTCGATCAGTTGCTAACTATACAAAAGCAATGGAATCCTAATGCAACCAGAGATGATGTTAGGAAAAAGATTAACAGTCTTAGATCTAATTTTCGAAAAGAGTTAAAGAAAATAGAGGCGTCGAAACGATTGGGCAAAAAATATTATCCAAAATCAACGACGTTTAAGGCGCTGCGATTTCTTTATAATGCAGAAAAGAAAAACGAGGACGTAAGTAAAAGTTATATTATGTGGTTTAAATTTATAGTTTTTCGGGAATAAAATTAGGTTGATGTTAAATTGACTTGAAATAACCGTAAGTTAATACGTAAGAGTGGCTTCAGTTGCGGTGATCAATTTTCAAATTTAGACATAAATAACTGTAAATATTGCAAACGTGTAATATTTTGAACATTTCAGCCCAAGCCGTCGACCAGACCGCAAAAGGTCTCAACTGAAACTTCGTCGACGACTGCTACCGGATTTTCTTACTTAGTAAATCCTGAGGACGTTCAGCATACATCAAGATTAAAGCATGAAAATTGTATGTCAGATAATCAATCCGGCATGAATGAAATGGCATGTGTACTCTCTGAGTATAAAAGAGAAAGCCAAACTTCTAGTCTCGAACCAATAACAATCGTTTGGACGCAAAAACTGCGGTGTTTAGATCCTACACAGAGACTATATGCCGAAAAAGCTATAAACGATATACTTTTTGAAGCACAACTAAACAATTTGAACCGAGATTCCGTACAAATAAATAAAAATGATTCTACTAAATAATGAAATAATTCCGCAAAAAAAATCAAAAATATTGACACAGAAAGATAACATCACCCAGATTTACACACGATACAATTTTGTACATTGTACCTATCAATTGATGACAAGTATGTCGTCTTTCGTGATGTCTTCTCGTCCAATATTCCGCAGTGCCTGAAGACTATAGTCTTCGACCAGTGTGTGTTGCCAGTGATGACTTATGGCGCTGAGACGTGGTCCTTGACTGTTGGCCTCTTAGAGAGGCTCAAAGTCACGCAACGAGCTATGGAGAGAGCTATGCTTGGAGTTTCTTTGCGCGATAGAATCCGGAATACGGAAATTCGTCGAAGAACTAAAGTCACTGACATAGCTGGAAAAATATGCAAATTGAAGTGGCAATGGGCAGGCCACATCGCTCAAAGAACAGATAACCGTTGGGGGAGAAAAGTCCTCGAGTGGCGACCACGAACCGGAAGACGAAGCGTTGGCAGGCCTCCCACCAGGTGGACTGACGACATCGTGAGAGTAGCGGGAAACCGGTGGATGCAAGTGGCGAGTTGTCGTTCATTGTGGCGTTCTAAGGGGGAGGCCTTTGTCCAGCAGTGGACGTCTTCGGGCTGATGATGATGATGATGTCGTCTTTATTTTTAAGTGACTAAAAATTTTGCTTTGGCTTAGTTTACTTTTGACTTAATAATTGCACTTCCATAAAAGAATGCATAAAACATTGTTAGTACTTAGTTTTTTTCAAAATGCTTCAAAAAGAACAACTTCTCCGATCGAAACTGAAATTTTTGTAATATCTTCTTCATACAATATGTGTGTAATCGTATCCTAGATAGCAGTAATAAGCGTGCTACAAACTCAATTCGGATCTCGATAAATATTGATAAGCCAAATCGTATATTAGCGTAGAAAACGGCACGTTTCTGCGTGATGGTTTCAGATAACCATGTTTGATCAACTTACACCCTCTTTGGCGCTGTTCATTTTATATCTGTGGTAAAGAAAAATATCAAAGAGAATATATATGGCTTCGTATACGAAGAATGACAAGAGGAACCCAATTAATGTAGCTACCTGCTACACAGTTCGTTCGTGTGTCACAAGGCTGTAATTCAAGAATAGATAACTGACACTTATACATGATGTTTATTTCTCTTTAACCACTACAAATGAAAAACATAAATAAAAATTTAATTAAATTAAAAATTACGGGGGTAAAAACCAACAAAAAATTACCCCACGCTGCGTACATTTTGTTTCCAAGCAAGGCTCATCTAATTACAGGCCGTTTATATCGTACCTACGTAAGGCATACATACAATATATAATGTCGTATAGACTAGATGTTTGTTTCCGTTCAGTTACATATTCGTGCAATTTAAATGAAAACGAATACCTGCAATGTTTTCTGGCAAATCAAATTTGATAGTAAAAACTGTTCCTAAATAGCTCATATATTTTATACATACGTACGTGAGTGACATATCATTATAACGTTATACCTAATGTCGCCAACTTAATCATCAATATACTGATCCATTTAGCATTTGTTTCATCTTATTTGTATGAACCTACTTTTTATGAATAAACGTGTCGTCCCGCATCAATAGGTGCGTATAAATATCGTAATTGATTGCCCCACGTTATTACAGATTCCGTCTGCCAGCAGTAAATAATCGAGCTCGTTTACTGACGCGGCAGATACGAATTATGTTATCATACCATTCTGGTTTTGTTTACAGAGTTTTGTATCGATAAAATGTTTTAATGCTTTTTATCAATAAAACGCTTACATGTTATTTTTAGGGTTTCATAAAGTTTTGTTCCTCAAATCTTTATAATATCACTTTGTTTTGTTTATGTTTGATCACGTTGTTTTGAATGGAACTAGTGAAACTTACTTTTTAAGAGTCACTGATGGGTAATTTTTGAAAATGGTTGCAATTTTGTTCCCAAAATGTTAAGTTCTTAATTTATCTCTAATCTTTTACGTATTTAACCAAATTCGTTACTTCGTAACTGTCTCATTGTCCCACTTGTTACGAAGTTCTGTCACTAACTATCCCACTAAAGAATAATAAAATTCTCTATGAACTTTGCTCCACAATAACTTACAACTTGTCAACACGCTACTTGTCTACCTTGTCGAGTTGGAGGAACATAAATTTGGGGAAGTTTCCCGTATCCCTGACAGATGGGAATTCCCGCTGGACGGCAAGCTATTACGGACAATTGTCTCTCTGCAACATTGAGTGGGCTTTATTTCGTGCAATTTTTAAGGCCCTGAGGGGAATGCAGAGTTTCTTTAAGGTTTCGTTCGACCACTTCGCCTTATAATATAAAGCCTTATAATAAAAGTCACTACGCCTTTCGGGAGTAGCTGTTTATTAAGCTTTTACTAAAGTTTAAATAAGTTCATTTTTATGGACCTGAATCCCTCAATTATTATGGAATTTTGTAAAAAATGCGGGTTTAATTAAAATTTAAGAAGAAATCGAATACATCGTTCTGCTGTAGCTGCAAGAAATAGAAAATGATCTAACTTATTTTTTGTATTTTATTCTTCTTTCACTACTATTAATTTTAGCTCTGGCGGGATTATTTTGAGGCGGGAGTGTTTAGCTTTGATTTGATTATGTGAAAATTATTGATGAATGCTCAACCATTTACAAAAATGTGAAATAATAGACAATACAGCTGGCAAAAATCATAATGAGTATATACGTTTCATTTTCATAGTTTTCCTGCTTTTTTTAACTATACTAATTATAAATGCGAAAGTGTGCATGTTTGTGTGTTTGTATGTTTGTCCGTCTTTCACGTGAAAACGGAGCGACGGATCGACGTGATTTTTGGCATAGAGATAGTTTATGGGGTTTTATCCCGGAAAAATGCACAGCTCCCGAAGGAACAGCGCGCGATAACCGAATTCTACGCGGGCGAAGCCACGGTCAAAAGCTAGTGGATAATTAAAGCAACAACAACGAAGGTGAATCACGCATGATGTGGACACCACTCATGGCAACCCGAAACACCAGAGGATCCCAGTTATATAATACAATTTCTGTACTTTCCAAGGTAAGCAATAGGCGGCCTTATCCCTTTAGAGCACTGATCACTGATACATAATCACTCTAAAGGGCTAAGATGGAATAATTCATATTGGAGTAAATTTTCACTTACTGTCTTAGGCTCTGCACTGGAACATGTCATCGCTAATTCTGGTGCTTAGCAAAACGATAAATAAACTCGCTTTCACTTAAAAGAAACCGCATCTAAATCAATCCATCAGTTCGAGAGCCACGATGCCACAGACAGACAGACAAATAAACATTGGCCTCAGACTTATAGGCTCTTTTTGCATCGAAGGATTAACCTTCTTAGGTAATTAAACCTAACCAACATAAAGTTGGAAAATCCCCGACATTGTTGTTGTTGTTGTTGTTGTAACTCTTTATTGTACATAAAACATATGAAAGTTACAATTAACAAGAGAAAGAGATGAACAAAGGCAAACTTATCTCTTAAAGGCACATTGACACTTCAAAGTTCTATATCTCAAAAACGGCTGAACCAAATTTAATAAAACATGTCTAAGAACCATCGCTAGAAAACCTGCTTTCAAATAAAAAAACACATTCAAGTCGGTTCACCCGTTTAAGAGCTACAGTGCCACAGACAGACAGACACAAGTAGCGGTCAAACTTATAACACCCCTTTTTTGCGTCGGGGGTTAAAAAGACTAATTAAGTTCCAGGCGTGTTAGTCATTATGCGCAATTTCTTAACACTCGAAAGCACAATTCTATTGTACCACAGTCCAACGTACAAAGGCTCCCACAAATATACCGTTGAATAAACCAGAAGTAGCACTCACATAAGGGCATATTGTCAAACTCGCAAACACCTCTCGACCGCTGTACATCAGAAAGAATCCAACAACGCCTTGGCGATAAACTACAAGTGTTTGCATAATGGAATGTTCCAGAGTTTCCACTCAACAAATCATTCTCGGTAAACGATCGGAAGGGTCCATGCTTATGTATGAAGGGTGGGTTGGGAAGCGGAAATCGGGAGTGTTTTTTACTCGGGGTCAGATGTGATTTATAGGGAACTAAGGGCCTTTTCGAGATAGAGCTGTAGGAATTGTTTGGCTGTCACACCTGCGTGCTTGCCATTTATTAGCATTGGCGATGAGATGGGCCTTTAGCATTAGTGGGTTTGATCGGAGTTGTCGATGTAGACTAGGGCGATACCATTATCAATCCATATTGATACTTGAAAAAAACACACACACACACCTGTATTCCCAAATGGAGTAGGCAGAGCACACGAAACGTTACCGCTTCGGAGCCATTTTTAACAATTTCAGGTTCTAATTTTGACAAAAACGGAACAATAGTGACAGGTTGCCAGCCTGTCGCCTGCGGTACACCTTAACCTATATCCTCAGTCGCCGCTTACGACATCCACGAAAGAAATGGAGAGGTGTAATTCTAACCCGGGTACTTAAAAAAAAATGTACTTTTTAGTTTAATTGACTTAGTTTACCGTCAAGTAAATTAAAAGATAATTTTCTTCTTATTCAAATGCTTATCTTCTCTTCAAGTAACTGGACATGGAAAATTTTGATTTATCTGTAAAAGATTAGCGTTGAAGAACAAAAATATCTTTTAAGTTTTTTCAGACTTGACTAAAAAATAATAGTATAATTTATTAAACGATATAATAGGTACTTGTCAAATTTGGAGATTTTTTGTGAAATTACCCTACTCAAAACATAAATAAATTAAAAACAAATGTCGAAAATACCCAAACAAAACTCAAATACATAATAAAGTTTATAATCGAGTAAATAAACCAAAAAAATAGAGTAAGAAGATTTCCAAGCCAATTTCTCAATATTTAAGACTTATAAGTAAAATCTAGTATTTACTAATATTGACACTTACCAACCCCTTTATCCCTCGACAAAGCCTCTTCATCATCCTAATGCCTTAAATACTAAACTAAACTTAACTAATTCAATCGCCACAGAACATATCCGAGAAACCAATTTCCTTTTCATTCACGGCCTGATTGATCCAGGAATAACTTCGTTAGCAGCGGCAATAATCCCAGAACTCGGCACAACTTTTTAATTTCACCCCCGTATTACGGCGAAAGTTGTTACCGCCGATAAACTTTTGTATTTAGGTGCAAGGCTTAGTAAATGTTTGGTAAAGGACTTATTGAAATCATTATTTTTCTTCAATTCTTTGTAATTGTTCAGACCTAGTGAGATCATTTAGGCCTAATGCAATGGCACAGCCTGCCAATATGTTGAAATTGTTTTTTTTAGGCGACAGGCTAGCATCTTGTCACTATTGTATCGTTTGTGTCAAACTAACGTAAAATTGCTAAAAATGGCTCCGATGCGGTAACGTTTCGTGTGCTCTGCCTACCTCTTTTGGGAATACAGGCATGATGTTTGTTGTTTTGTTTGTTTGTTTTTTTTTCCAAAATCATTCTTCAGCTCTTTTTCATTTACGAAAATTCTAAATTAATGTTCTTAGGTAATAATATTAAATGATTAAATGTAAAATAAGTCTCGGGTAAATCAACCATTTAAGAACTTTAGTAGGATCGTGTTTTATATTTTTGCTTCCTAAAGATTACTTCTGTTTAATATTCGAAAGAACTTGCTTTTATTAAGAAAAAAAAAACAACTTGCTTCCTACTGGTACTGCGAAGTTTTCACTATCTGTGAAATTTATTATTTACGCAAATAAATCGTTAAAAGTACCTACTTAGTAATGAAAAGAGTGCGACTAGTTTTTTTAGTTGAATTTTAAGAGTCAACAGAAATATTCCAGTGAATAGTATACGATGCTACGATGCTAATAGGTAAATAAGCTTTGTCTATGCAATGCTGCGGTATGCTGTGGCAATGGGCAGGCCACATCGCTCGAAGAACAGATAACCGTTGAGGGAGAAAAGTCCTCGAGTGGCGACCACGAACCGGAAGACGAAGACGTCTTTCGGCTGATGATGAACAACATTTTATTATAATCAGACATTAGAACTACTTAAGTGTTGATTGCTAGTTTGTGAGAGACAGTTTAATGAAGCAAACTGTATAGGCTTTAATTACCCATCTCGAGTAAGTGTATTGAGTGACAGAACATTATCGTAAGGATAACGGCCGTAAATTATCTATACAATTGTGGCCACGAAAATTGACAAATTTTGTTTATATATGAAGTTACGTATTTAAAAATTCATTTCTGAAGAAAAAATACAGCATTTCCTACAGTTAGAAATAATAATACGCTGTAAAATGAATAATGCTGTACCTATACTGTTTTAAACTGCTACGATTTTGTCTTATAATTTCTAAGACACTTGGATCTTTCTTGGACGTTGCGATCACATTATTTACAGCAGCTGAAGTCACGAGTATAATGTTTATTCAACAACGGAATGATTAACAATGTAAAGACATGACACACATGGTTATTTTAGAAAAAACAGTGAATAAGTAATAAAAAAACTAAAAGTTTCTAAAAACTTTTATATACTTATTCCATTTCATGTTTCATATAAAAAACTATGCAATTCTAACAATTAATAACAGGAATAATAATGTATGAAAAAAAGTTAATGAACATTGATTTGCAGTTTAACTGCAAGTTAGTTGCGATTTCATTTCCTCGTAATCGAATTAAAAAACAGGGCATACAACTTGTTCATAAAACCCATTTTACCATCAACTATCAACCTTCGCCTGCGGCTCGGGTGAATACAATCTTCCCGAGCAAAACGACGTATTTTATGCAGATGTTGTACAATCTACTAAATATGTGTAATGATTATCATAATATTTAATTTCAACTCTTAAATCAGTAATTTATTCTAATAATATAAAAAAAGCGTTACAATTGAAAGATTTTGCTCTTTTATACTTACCTTTTCAAGTAAAATTAAATTTAACTACTTACTAATTTTATATCCCATTTCTTACATTTTTATCCATCACCCTGCTCAGTATGAGTCCTTCATCGTATGACAGTTAATTATTGCAAAACTGTCCATAGCATCGAGCTTAGATGAGACTGTCATTGCCACGCGCTCATATTGCCCAAACTTAGGGTAAACGTGCCGGCTGCTAGCCTAGCAATTAACTATTAAGGCGTGTTCACACCAACACGATGTCACGGGGTACAGTCAAAGTCAAAATATTTTTATTAAATTTAGGCTATAACAAGCACTTATGAATGTCAAAAAAAAATCTACCACTTCTAGCGTAAAATCAATTAAAGTCAATAAATTTCAGCTATAATTTCCATCATCATGAGCCGTGGTTGCCTAGTGGTTTGACCTATCGCCTCTCAAGCACAGGATCATTGGTTCAAGCCTCGGCTCACACCTCTGAGTTTTTCTAAATTCATATACGAAATTACATTTGAAAATTACCACGAGTTTTACTGTGAAGGAAAACATCGTGAGGAAACCAGCAAAAACCTGTGAAGCACTGCACTTTATTACTGGCACTTGAGGTATCCCATCTTAGGCCTCTAGATTGGCAACGCATCTGCAATACCCCTGGTGTTGCAGATGCTTATGGGCGGCGGTGATCTCTTACCATCAGGAGACCCACTTGCTCGTTTTCCATCCAGCCGAATAAAAAAAAAGAAGTAACTTAATGGTATGTGTGAAGTTTCCAATCCACACTGGGCCCGCGTGGGAATTACGGAGCAAGCCCTCTCATTCTAAAAGGTCCTGTGCCCAGCAGTGGGACGCATATAGTTTAGTTTAGTTTATTTATTTATAGGCCGGGATGATGAATGCACATCTTCCTCCGTAAGCTGAGCGGATTTCAAAAGAACTCGTCTTAACTTATAGCAATCGGCTGCATGGAAGTAGCTTCTCTCTTCTAAGTTGCTTCACTCTTTAACAGAATGGTAGTGGTCGTCAAATGAGGATACGCAGTGTACCTTTCTGTTGCTTCACTCGAAATATCATAGGTAATAAAAACACACATTGTTTCACATCCTGTCTTTGAGGGCCAATACAGACGCACTACAACATTCCAACTGCAACTGTCGACTGCTCAAACATTTTTTTCATCACACTTGCTCGTAAACAGTGTCGTAACATGCAGGCTACCTTGGTTGCAACCCCCCAAATAAAACCCTCGACCTTTATGTGCTTGTCATGAAACCCGTGGTCGGTAAATGAGTCATTGCCCGTACTAATTTTCTTGTCATGAAGCCCGAGGTCGGTAAATGAGTTTGTTACTGCATGGCGTGCAGGAGCGCGGCGCGCGCACGTAGGGCACATGCACATGCTGTGGGGGAAGGGGGGCGCGGAGCTGGCGCTGCCAAGAGCGTATTCAGCGGTATCGGCAATTGTTGAAAAAATATTAGTTTTTCTTTTACAAATATACAATTTTACTCGCAAATGTGATGAAAAACATTGTATGTCGCACGGGCGGTACTAGAATTACGAACATCGACTCATTAAAGCCCTCAGTCTTCGACTTCGGGCTTCTAATAGACTCTCGTTCGTAATTCCTTGTTTACCGCCCTTAAGACACAATGTACTATAACGCAGTCAGCGTGCAGCTGTGCCGACTGCAATAGAACTGCAATGACAGATGTATGTGCAATCGGCAGCAGTAAAGTTGCAATTGGAATGCAGTCCGTATGTACTAGCCCTAAGTGCCTATTCCTAGTGCAGTTTTATTTAAAGTTAAATACAAGGTGGGCCCTGCAATAGTAGCAAAAAATTAAACCACTGCTTCCACTAATTCTTGAGCTAATGTAGTTCAACAACTTTTGAAAATAAGTTGTATTATGATTTTTCATCATCATCATCATCATCCCAGCCTATATACGTCCCACAGCTGGGCACAGGCCTCATCTCAGAACAAGGTGATTATTTATTTGTTATGATTTTTATTATAGTTTAAAGTTTATTAGATCAATCAATGTATTGCGAAATCGTTCATTTTGTTACGTGAGAGGCGTGTCAGTTAATTTTAGGCTATTGGATGCCGTACATTGAAAATACCATTTAATTTGTTTAGAATAAACATAATGACAAAATTACTTAATTTTTGAAAGTTGCAGAACTAAAGTAGTTCCATTTGAGTAGCAGAACCTGTGTTTTAATTTTTTGCTCCTGTTACAGGGCCCACCCGGTATATTTTTTGTTACAAGTCACGTATGCAGACGTATTGGTGAAAACAAGAACTTAATCTACGGTAACCAGGTAGTGTTAGTTCAACTGATTGCCTAGGTATATCCGCTTGATTTATGTTTTGGTAACCAGTTTAGCATGTGCAGTGATTTGGGGCGCCAAATTAAGAAATTAATTATTCAATGCCATCAAACGCTATGTTTATTTGTAATATGCTGCCAATGGGAGCATAAAGTGATTAAGCCAAGTCTAATGAAATTGAATCCTGATATTAATGATTATGGGGCTGTTTCACCATCCATTGATTAGTGTTAACTGGCGGTTAGGTGTGATGCCGTCTCTATTTGTTTTGTTCGAATAGACGGAGACGGCATCACATTTAACCGTCGGTTAATGCTAATCAATGGATGGTGAAACAGCCCCTATGTTTACCGTGCGATTCAATGAACATTGGAATTGGGTTTGCCGACAACTTCACTCGTCACTTGTTAATTTTAGACTTGCCAACTTGAAATGTGTATTTTTAAAATTACTAACTGCAATGTTCTGAATTTATATTTTTTTGCAACAGAAGTCAAAAACTGAAGTGTTTATTTTAAACCCAAAAAAAACATTGAGAATTAGGATGTTTTCAATTTGGCCCCATTTTATCACCGATTGCTTACCCTCCTTATTTTTTTAATTTAATTAAATTTTATTGTTATATCGGCACGAGATTATTTTCTAGCGGATCGTCTTCCATTTAACACTCTACGGGTAGGGATATAAAAAAATATAAAACTTATAAAAAACATAAACTGGCAACATTTACCATTGGCAGCGATTCCAGAAAACTCAATACAGTTCAAGCCCGTGCCGTGCCCGACATTAGAATACAGGACGGACCCACCTCTTCTAGTGGGTGTCGTAAAAAGATCTGACCTGAAAGCAGGCTCTGTATTGCCAAATACAAACTCCGGTCTCCAACACTCCGGTGTAGAACTGTAGAAGGCACAAGGTGAAACCACCACTTAATTTCCCAAGAAAGTTGACGCGAATTTAAATCATAAAATTAGTAATGACGTTATACTCTAATTTAATGTCTCGAGGATCAGAGGGCCTACTTCGAAGTTTGAAAATTGAAGTTCGTATCGTACCGTCCCTCTCGCTCTCTTATTAAATAACTTACAAGTGCCCGCGGGACCGAACGGCACGAACTTCAAGTTTCTAATTTCGTAGTAGCCCTGCTGTACCTGATCCTCACTTCAACCGACGGCCACGACCACTCTGTCAAGAATGTAGCGACTTGGAAGAAGAAACATACTAATGCCAATCTTTTAGCGGTTTACATTAAAGCTTGAGGTTCTGGGTTTGACTCCCGGCCGGGGCAGATATTTGTTTAAATAATACGAATGTTTGTTCTCGGGTCTTTTGGGTGTTTAATCTGTATTTAAGTATGTATTTATCTATATAAGTATGTTTATCCGTTGCCTAGTATCCATAGTAGAAGCTTTGCTTAGTTTGGTACTAGTTCAATTGGTGTCAAGTGTCCCATGATGTTTTTATTTATTTATTTCTCCTTGACACTCTTCGACCTGTCTCCCAAAGACTAATACCAGGCCAATGGTGAGTATAAACACATTTCAGCCGAAAGACGTCCACTGCTGGACATAGGCCTCCCCCAAGGCTCTCCACTCAGACCGGTCTTGTGCTTCCCCATCCAACGCGATCCCGCGATCTTAACCAGGTCGTCGCTCCATCTTGTTGGATGCCTACTGACAGTTCTTCGCCCGGACCGCGGACGCCATTCGAGAATTTTCTGACCCCATCAGCCATCAGTCCTGCGAGCAATGTGCCCCCCCACTGCTACTTCAGTTTCGCAATTCTTCGGGCTATATCGGTAACCTCAGTTCTACTGCGGATATCATATGTAATTTCTGATTCTATCCCGCAGAGAAACCCCGAGCATAGACCTCTCCATAGCTCTGTGAGTGACAGCGCTTCCTAATGAGATCCATCGTTAGCGCCCACGTCTCAGATCCAACAACAGATGCAACACATACTGGTCAAAGACTTTTGACTTCAAACACTGCGTAATTTGGACGAAAAGACACTGCGAAGCTTCCCGAACGCTCCAGCCGAGTCGGATTCAACAAGTGATCTATTTCTCGAAGTTGGACCATCCGAACTGGACCGTAACCAGTAATACAATACAATACAATACAATTACTCTTAATTGTACACCAGAAATAGTAAGCGATACAGAAAACAGGTACACAGAGAAAATAATATATTTTTAAAAAAAAGACAACCGCATCCAAATCAATAAAGATCCCGACATTTGGATAAGGCCCAATATGCATTATATTTTTATGATCGTTTTCTGTTTGCGTGAAAATATAAAAATTTACACCCCGCATGGTCGCTTTCAACATCCTGTGTCTTGGGGTTACGTCTTATTTTCGTCCATTCCGGCGTTGTTATTAAGTTTGTAAGAACCCGGCCTACTTACATGGCTTTGTTTTAAAATTCCCTGGCCGCGCCTGCCAAATGTGGCGCGGATTTGGAACGGGGTCGAGCAGTGTTGAGCTGTGCCTTTATAAGGTTTCCTTTGCAAGTCTATTCGTATTGCGAATGCTTTTGACGCGGCGCCAGTCGAATTTGATGGGATTAACGGCGTTATGAGTTTTAAGGTTCGTCGGGGTTTCGTTTGGTTTAGAATGTTTAGTCTAAGTATAGGATAGGTGTTAATTAAATAACTGAAAACATGGAAGTAGTTTGATCAGAATCAAGAGTAGAATCGATTGTACTATATGTTAAGGCAGGTTCAAAGCACACAACCTGCCATAAAATATAGTAGAGATCCAGTCTGTAAGTTTTTGAAACTTACATAACATACAAATTTCCGGGGAATCAAAAGCTATTGGTTACTTTCAGCTGTCTCAGAATCTTGGAATTTGGTATATAAATGTTAAAGAGCAATCAATCAGAAAAGTCTAAAAATCTTTATTTTTTTATGTTTGGTTTAAACAATAAAAAATAAAATAAATAAATAAAAATAAATATTATTCTATTAAATAGTATCATTATTATTTAATATTATATTAATATTATTATTTTTATTAATTATTATATCAATTAATATTGTTTTTCTCTATAAGTGATTTGTAAATCTTTAAAGAAAATAAATATCTTAAACCATACATAAAAAAATTAAGATTTTTTAGACTTTTCTTATTGATTGCTTTTAACATTTATATACCAAATTCCAAGATTCTGAGACAGCTGAAAGTAAACTATAGCCTTTTCATTTAACTTAAATCTAGGTAAGAGAGGGTACCACACAAACATGGTGAATGTCTCTCCTTCTTTGTCAGTAACCATCTAAAATGACCCCACACTTCGTAAATTTTGCTTAGGAAAAGGAATCTGGCTATCACTGAACATGTCTGTCATGGGTCTGTATTGACTGATAGAAAAAAGAGTTATGTCAAACATAACATTATGACTTATAAGATTATGGCAGTCAAAAGGATCCCCTCTGTCATAGATACCTACAATTTTATACGGAAGCATCTCTTTGCGAAAGACCGACCCGCACTTGGCCGGTTTTTATAAATACATTAAGTTTTTTTCTTAGAACTTAGCTAACTACAATATAACTTTGAAAACTAACTTCACAACAATTAAACACATTTAGTAAACTTTTGCAGCATAATTTACGTGCATCATCAATTATAATTACTACGCCAGAAATGACTCAAGGGAACTATATATTAATTAAAATCTATCGCACTCTCTGCGACGTAAGCGTCTAAGTTAGGCCTCTAAGCTCCCGTAACTTGCAAAAGGTTGGATTAGGGAAAGTTTTATTAAGACTTTTAGCACGGAGGCTTAACAAACTTACACTGGGTATTTTTATATAGGTATGATTTAAGCGTATATTGCTTACCTGAACTGAGGCCGTATTGCCTAATGTTTCTGACGTTAGCGATCGCGATCAAATGACAGATTTCGCATTCAAAAACTGTCATTTAATTGCGATCGTGAGCAGCAGAAACGTTAGACAATATAGCCTCTGGTAAGTTCTTTTTGTTAAAAGTTTTTGGACGATAGTATTTTTAACCGACTTCAAAAAAGGAGGAGGTTATCAATGTGATTGTTACAAATATTTACTTAAAGCCAACTGAGCAAGTAGGTAGCCAAATATAACTCAGGATAAGGAAATACGGAGCTCAAGACGACAAACTTACCTATGTCCTGCGATGAGACACAAATATAAACTAAGTAATAATTAATGACAATAAACTATTGTTAGAAAACGGTTTACTTATGTTTCGGCGAAAATTATTTAGCAAAAATTATTAGCTTCCAAACTATTTATCCCATATTTTTATTTAGGCGAAATGTTAGTTCCCAACTCAACGTTTTGCACTGATATCATTTCCAACCTTCTTTCCTAGTGGCAGTTATCCTGGCTGCTATAAAAAAAAACCTAACATCGAACGGTAAGGCGGGAGCTTCGCTCCGTTTCGCTCCCGCCTTAGCCTTCTGAACCTAAACTATCCAAGTCGCTTCTGCTTGGAACCGTCTTGCTCGCTCGCTTCGCTCGCTTGCACAAATCAAATTGAAGTAAAACTGCAATATAAATTTTGTCCAAACTTTATATGACAATTTGTTATTTGGCTAATCCAATCATTTGCCACATAAAAGTGTGATAAAGTAAAATTTTGCAATATGTATATGTATCATCTAAATTAATTTATATTCAACTGTGTCATATATGCTGTTTGTTTCCCAAATAAATAAATAAATATTAAAAATGTTGCGATATAAGAATAATGCGAAGTAAAGTTATGCCAACGATTAGTTTGCCAAATGATACTTCGGCGAAAGGTAAGAGAGATTATACATAAAGTGAGAGTGAGAAGTTAAACTACAGTTTTAATATCTACGAGTAGTTCTTGTGTTTTTTTCAGTATCGATTTCCTTCTGAACTTCTATAGTCTCAGCTAAAACTTATCTATCATGGTTCATATTCATATTTTTAAACTAATACATTTTTTCGAGCCAAAGAAACCCTCTTATAGCTATATGAAACTAATAATAACAGCTACTTGTAATAAAAACCCATCCATTACACGATGACGAACGCAGAATTTGCGAAAGCCCGTAATTCAATATGTGACGTTAATTTAATTCCCAGTAATTGAGTCAGCGTACTCGATTTTGGCAACTAATTATGTTTACATTCTCAATTATAAACATGTAGGTTATGAGTTGACATTTTTTAAATTACGAAAGATTCACACCGAGATTTCTTTTGAAAGAACTAAAAGAATTTATTTGCTCACCCGCGACCTTATGATAGCTAAGTTTATGCAAGATATGCCTAAACTTATGACTTACTTGATTAATGTGTGATTTGTGTGTGTTCTTACAGTGTGGAGGTGGAGGAACTGCATGAACACGCACATCTTGGAGGTCCATATCAATTAGATTAGATTAGATTAGAATTGAACTATTGAACTGATTCAATAAATTATTTATTTTGAAGTTTTGAACGCAAAGATCAATCGTTTATTTTGTTTCGGTTTCGTTGATTGTAATTATGTCAAATTCTTTTACAGGAGTTCTAAGATAAAGATATAGGAAACTGACATGATTTACTGGTGTATTATAATATTATTCTTTGTCAAATAAAATTATGTGATATATATTATGTTTTTTAAATACGCCGAACAGGCAAAGGACAGGTTTAAGCAAAACTTATTTTTAAGGGGTCAAATAATAGGGATTAACATTGAATTACAGTGAACGGATAAAATATGGAAACAATTATTTTTTTCTAGAAAAACTAAACTTCGCTTCATAATTCAGTTGCAATTTTAGTTGCGTCACACTTAATGAAACTATTTTTTTTTTCAAAAAATGCTAAGAAACTCAAATGACAACCTATCAACAACTAAATAACTAAACTCAACTGCAAATGAGAGAAAGTTCAAGCATTAGGGCAATACTATTCCGAGAGGCAAATCGCCAAATTAGAAGGAGGAATGTCCAAAGCAGAGGTAAAGGTACAACTCAGTAACGAAGTTAGTCCAGTTGTTTGTGCTGCGGTTATATTACGAGTAATACTGAAGGAGTTAGAGAAACAAGCGATGATTGCACGAGAGATACTCGTACACCTTAATACTGTAAGTGCATTTGTTTCTAAAATTATACGTTTTACTTTCAACCATGTGCTTTTTATCTTTTGACAAACTACAATACTTATGTTAACGTACGAGAACAATTTTTATTATAATCCGTGCATTTTTAGACGAGAAATAAGTTTGTGTTTAGGTATTAACTTTTATATGTTTTTTATGTATTTGGTATGTGTTTTCAGTCTGACGATCCCTTGAGGAGAACCAGTCTAATTTTAATTGTTTACATTCACATGACATGCTTAGAATTTTATTTTTTATAATTATTACTAATCATATTACCTTTGACGATTTCAATACAAATTCTTATAACTGACATTTATGTAAATTATAATGTAATGATGTATTGAATGAATAAATAAACTAAACTAAACTAAACTATCATTATTGAGACCACATAACAGCTGATAATTTTTGAGCCGGTCACGTTTTTAAATGGGTCCCGACAGTGTTGAGCTCAAGTTAATTAAGAAAGTTCCAGACTTACTTAAATTGTCTGTATATCTTCTTTTTAGCTTTATTTAGAACATTCAGTTTTCGATTTTTTGTATTATTATTTTTATAATTAGTTTTCATTATTTTAGGCCCTATGCGGCATTCAAATTTGTGTTTATGGTGGTGGTTGAGGTAAGCTTGGGAATTTCAAACGTCTAGTCTTATTTTTTATAAAGCATCTGTATAATTGAAATGACATGCGAGGTGCAGAAAATAAATAAAGCGAATGACAGTCTAGCGTCGACGCGTATCCCGCGACACAGCCTGAGCTGCGCCGGCGCTGCCTCTGTCAGTTCGAGGAAATCCAACATGGCGCGTCGCTCCTCCACACCTGCACAATAAACAAATTCAAAATTAGAGCCGATTTAAAAGAATCCTAAGTGAAGGTATTTTTAACAAGCTTATTATTAGCTTTCTCTCATAAAGAAGTTGAGGGTATGGTTGCACATGACAACGCGTGGTTAGACCATTTGACTGTAAAACGAGTTCTCAGAAATCAGCGTGATTTACTGTCATTTGGTGCAAATGGAGGTTCTCTATCGTTTGCCCGAATTTCATATGCCCGAATGTATCGTTTTCTATAATTCTCATTTGCCATAAAGTAATTTATTTCTGAAATAGTAATTTCTTCAGAGTTGATATTAAACTAACCTAACCTAACCTACTGCATTATATATGATGACATTTAAAACAATCCTGAAAACAGCACGGTTCTATATATTTTATGGCAAATGTTGGTATGGCAAGTGAAATTCGGGCAAGTAAAGGTAATCGGCAAATGGAACCTCTCCTACCTACGTCGCTGGGACTTATTTACCAATTATGCGGTCGTAGCTGTCGTACCCGAATCAGCCTTACAAGCCTTAAAAGCCCGTCAATAAAAAATTTAAAATTTAAACTGTTTTTTCCTCTGAAAATTATTTCTGTTTAAATAACATTGCTTAACTTCTAATCTTAATTTAGGTATTAAAGATTATTGGAGTTAAGGAGCTTTTAATACTGCGTAAACTATATTTTAATAGATGATAGGCTAATGAATGGTGTCAATGACAATATTAGCTTTACTTGAAACTTATCTATGTAGGTACTAGAGTTTACCCGTAAATTATTCGATCTGATAAAATTCAAATTCTGAGATTTTATTAAATTCCACTTGGAACTCCCAAAATTTATGTCGTGGTCTTCATTAAGGTTGTGTTAAGAACAACTGTCCAAAATTTCAGGACTCTAAACCCAGCGGTTGAAATTTCAAGATGTTATCCCTATCCCATGGAATCGGGATAAAAAGTAGCCTTATGTGTTATTTCAGATATCCAGCTATATACATACCAAATTTAACCTAAATCCGTCCAGCCATTTTAGCGTGAAGGAGCAACAAACATACATACACACACACACAAACTTTCGCATTTATAATATTAGTAGGATAATGGAATCCATCAACTTGATTTTCACTCAATTTTTATTGTTATATGGATACGAGATTTGGCAATTATGCGACATTGTGATGACAATAAAATAAAACAAGTACCATTGAACTAATCTAACTGCTAGATTTAACGCATTCACTGTCACCGACGCACATATGCGTTTTCAGAACTTCGCCCAGTGCCGCTGTCATAATTATTCGTACATTTTGAACGCACGCTTGCGTCGGTGGCACCTGTGGAAGTCAGGTGGCAGTGAATGCGTTAATCTGACTGCCACAGAAACGTATTTTTTCTGAACGGTGGGACTAATCTTTTCATCTGCGAGTATAAATTGCACTAAGCTGGCTTTAATGTTTACTTTAAATTGAATTAAACATAATTTTTAAGGTTTGTCAGCTTGTATGACGAGGCTTGAAAACTTATGTTTGAGAATCTATAAAATATGCAGCATAATTGCTGGAAATGTCGTATTTAGAGTAATAAACAACAAGCTCTAGAACCGAGACTTAAGAAATAGCAAACTTACTAGGGTATTTAATAAGCTCCGTAACAACGAAACTTCTCATTGCCTCAACATGTTTAGCAGATGACTCCATCAGAAAACATGGTAGCAAAATCGATGCAAAGTGATGTGACAGACCAAGAACAGCACACATCACTAAATGATATTCACCTGAAATTATCTGCGTGAACAATTATGATAAGTATCACGTTGTTATTTACGTGGAGTAGGGTGCCTCTCAGTAAGATGTGATGAGGATGTTTGTAAAATAGCATTTATGGATTGGACGAGAACATCTGCAATTTAGCTCACCAGTGTGCCATGGAACAGTCTAATGGCTGATACCTTACTGACATAGATTAATAATGATGATTATGTAAGAAACTTACATACTAGCAACACTTACATACTAACAGATTCTAGCATTTTGTGTATAAAGAAAGGTGATCAGAATGCTTTACTTCTAGTCGTCATACTGATCAGAAAAGTGGACGTTGTCAAAAAAAAAACGTGCATTGAATAAAAGTAATTACACTAAAAGGGGAACACTCAAACACTCCGAAATATTTTATTCCGATTACTTAAAAACACGAAATTTAATTTTTCCGAATTTCAAAATATCAATTTTTTTAATATCCGATTCTTATAACTCCGAAGAATGAAAAACACGAAATTTTACTGGCCCAAAGTACAGTATTCCGATTATAAATTTTCCGAAATGGAAATATGACATTCGGAAACTAAACTTCGTGGTTTTAATAATCGAAATCTTGAATCTCGAATCTCAAATTAATATCAATCAATTTAGGTAAATTGACCTGCATAGGTTAGGTTAGAATTGCGTCTAAGCTGAGTGTCAAAACGGCGTGAAATAAAAGGTTTGTAAATAGCAGCGTATAATATCCGCTAATTTGACCGACGCAAAATATACTGAAAACTTAAAAGAAAACTAAAAATAATGTAGCTAACTTTTTCTAGCAGGGTGCTGTCGATAAATATTACCCAAACGAACAAGATGATCCAAATAAAAGTGATCACCATATCCAACGCTATCTGAAAAAAAAGGAACTTTAAACAAAACCAATCAGGAAATCAGTTTAAACTTTGTTTAAAGCTAATCTTCGAAATTACACTGTTATTTGCTTGACAATCAGCCAGTTTACTGAAGTTAACACAGTATTGATAAAATGAAATAGTTGTATTCTCACCGACGTCTTCATTTGTGTCTCAATAGCCTTATATTTTTGCATAATTCTCAAGTATATTTCACAGTACACTTGCTGTCCAAATTTTGCGTCCCTTATGTTTTTAAATCCATACCTCTCTAGTTTTTTCCGTAAAATAAGTAGTCGGCTGTTTAGTAAGCCCAAAATCAACGTTTTCTCGATGACACAATTATTGAAGTAAAATTCAAATATAACACAACATATTGTAAAAGTCACAGGTGGAATCATTTCTCCCCAGATCTTCTCAATTAGTAACATTTCTATTACTTTAAAAAACGTAGTAACCAAAAACTGGTATTTTATGAACTTTTCTAGTTTTGAGAAAATGTTTCCGGCGTCCAAAGTGACGTCAGTGACAGGATCTCTCCAAAAATAGTTGGAAATATAAGAATCACCCCTATATAGTCCATACCAGGTACTTGCTAATAATTTGACCAATCTCGGTAACGAGTAAAACCAAAACGGTCTCCTTTCTAATTGTACCATTTCCAAGATTGCTTCACAAACCAGAATTGATGGTGCGATGAAACAATATAATTTACAAAAAAATTTTAGCCATTTAGACAGTTCAAAGTTGCTGTACATAAAAAGAATTAGTCGAGCTCTTAAGAAGAATTTGATTTCACAAACGTATGGACTCGTGGAAAATAATGATTCGAACATGGTCGATGAAAAATGTTGATGAAATGAAGAATTAAATACAAAACGAAACGTGCTACTCGATATTGCTCCTGCAGGGCTTATAGACTTTTATTTCAGTATAATCAATGATGCAATATACGAAATTATATAATTTTGAAATGCATTAATGACAAGCTTCAAAGCTATAATGAATACGACCTACATTTTAAGCTGATGAATACTTATGTCCAATACACTTAATTGCACCAACAGGGTTTAAATATAGAGTAACGTTTTCAAAGTTTTTGTTTTTATAAATTTAAATAAAATCCAAAGAGGCAACATAATTTTTTCTTAACAGATTTTTTTTGTGAAAATATTTAAATTATGTGTAGTTTATGTATGCCGTAATTAGTGTCTCCTTCCGTAGTCAATCTACTATAGTTATTTTTTTTATTTATAATCTTCGATTAAGTAAATTTTCACGCCCATTATTAGGAAAAACTTATAGAAAAGGGTAGCTTTATATATATATTTATTAAAACAAAATCTGGCATTATTAGATATATTTTCTTCAATTACGGCAGCGATTACCTATAATTTTATCTTCTCACATATAGGTACATAATTATAATTATTATGTCCGATGTAATTAACCATGTATTATTTTAGTCTGCCATCATCATCATCATCATCATCAGCTGGAAGACATCCACTGTTGAACAAAGGCCTCCCCTTTAGAACGCCACAATAAACGACAGCTCTCCACTTGCATCCACTGGTTGCTCTCAAATCTCACAATGTCGTCAATTTGTCCACGCTTCATCTTCCGGTTTGTGGTCGCCACTCGAGGACTTTTCGAGGGTTTTAATCGGTATCATCGCAAAATAACCTATTAGGTGCGAAAGCCATTTGTCACATTCATAGGTCTCAACAAATCTATGAATTTCCAGATCCCTTCTAACGAGTACCTCTTCTTCATCAATAATGTGTTAGTTGTGAAAGCCTCTATGACCCCGTGAAATGTATTTGTGGAATATAAAAAATTCACCACCCATTACTAAACGGGGAATGTCCCTTTTGCATTTACATCGATAATGGACACGCTGAATTGGACCCTTTCTTTTGTTTTTGTATCTTTGTGTTCATAATAAATTTAAACTTGAGCGAAAAAACAAATTGTTAGTGAAGTGTTTCAAGCTTTTCTGATAGATAGACATTGTTTTTTGAATGTCAACTATATTAACCAAACTACCTGTCTCACGACCTAAATAAGACAAAATGCTGCTCTGATTTTATCAAAACTCTTTTTTTAAAGGAACGCGTGCCATAGCAATTGCAACTAATCAAGCTGAAATGAATACCTACGTAGGTATCAAATACTCAAGTCTACCACTCTATGAAGCATTAAAAAAAATAAAACTTCTATGAAGTACATGTTATACCGCAATCAATAAGAAAAGTCTGTTTTTTGTGTTTTGGGTCTGTCTGTCAATGGCAATAACCATTTTAACTGACCCAATATTGCCTATATTTTGCTTAGGTTCGGGGTTCTGCTAAATTTGATACCTACAAATTTGCAAGAAACCCACGGTGTGTGAGTCCGACTCAGACTTGATCGATATTTTTGTTTTTGATAAGGTTAACGTATTTCTGACATTGCACGTTTCATACAGCACAGAATTTAACATACAACTTTTTGCTTTAATTTGATATAAAATTAATAAAAACGTTAAGTAATATCAGAGATACTTAACGTAAAAACTTCATATAACTTTTACATGCTGAGTAAAATAGTCAAATTGTGCCTTGTACGACTTGTCAGGACGGTTTCAGCTTCAGCAAATATTACTTCAGGTTGTTTTCTTCTAGGTACGCCATTGGGAAATGTTATTAGCATAAATAAGCAAAAAATTTAACATCGGCCGAATATTTTATTCTGTTAAAGCACGAAACTTCTCTTATTGCTTTTAAATCTTGAGAAGTTGAAATCTTTTCTTATTTTACTTTGAGGTATTCTTGTAATTTTATTTCTCTTTTGAGCAGTTTTTGACAGTTGGCAAATTAGGATTTCGAATGTTAGTAAAGTGTTTGCGTGTAACTTGCCAGTCAGAGTTGGATGTTTGAATAAAAAGTATAAATTTACTCATTAATAATTCAGTTGTAGATGCTAACATAAAATAGCTATACCTAACAGGAGAACTAACTACTCTGGTTTGGTCACGGGATACAACGGCAATTACCACATACATGGTGGGTCATACTTTTGTCTCAGCACAAAAGGATTACAGTGAGGTTAAGAGTACCTACTCGTAAAGTAAAATAGTAAAATATACGGCAGTTCGAACCTGACCAAATTTGTTTAATTTTGCTATGAGCTAAGTAAAATCCTGTAATAAAATAGTTGAGTAGGCACATATTGGTACAAGCAAAAGTACCTGCGTAACACCATCATCATCATACATCGTACGCCAACTTTGAGATAGCTCGATGTAATAAAATAGTAAGTTAGGATTTACAATATTATACCTTTAGCATTATAGAAAGAAAGGAAGAAAAAAAAAAACCATAATTATAGATACCTACCAATATTAGGTATAATAGATGTGAAACTTGGTGATCAGATTTTTTAGTTGATTAGGTATTTAGCCGTAGTTGCCCGTTTCCGTGGGACATTAACTACATTCTTATGGAGTATTGTGTAAATATAAAAATCTACGCAGAAGAAGTCGCAGGCAAAAGCTAGTTTGAAATAAAATAAGGTAAGTATGCAATACAAAATCCACACTGTGAATATTTTATTGTGTATTTACAGCAAAAGTTGTACTTTTAAAATTACCTGGACGTGCGACTTGTAACTGTGTCTCTTTTTAAGCCACAAGTATGAAAGGGACACAAGTATTTAATTCTAAACAGCTCGCGGCGCTCATTAAAGAACCCGAAACAAAGGAAAAAACTGTCAACTTGCGCTAACTTTAATTGCCTTAATAAATCTGACGGCGAATTAAGGTTCAGCCTTAGAAACTGCGTAAGTGTATCTAAAATTCAAAACTCTTTTTTTAAATGCGTATACTCGTAAATATGCTTACTCACAGGTTAATAAGTTTTGGTGGTGCCCACTGACTGGCTTCTTGTGATTTTTACCAGATCATTCTCCCAAGTTCTAGGTGGCACACCAATCTTTCGCCTTCCAGTACAATCCCTTTACCCTAGGTACGTATTGCTTGAACTATGGTGCAAAATTTTCCGCGCTATGTTGGTAAGTTTTAGCTCTCGTTTCTGTTTAGACTGGTATGTAGAATCTATTTATGACAGAAAATATTGCGATGTGACCTATTTCTGTATGCTTCTGCAAAATTCACTGTTTGTCTACTTCTATATATTTTTATGTAAAACAAAAAATACCTTTAAAAATATCCGACGACGGCATAATTTCCAGGAGACAGGCAAGGCGACGATCATTTTAATTTTTTTTTTGTTTTTAATTGTTGATTAGTTGCTCTGTGAATGTTTTAGTATTTTTAAATACAAAATGCCCACACTGACAAATAAAATAATATTTTTTTAAATAATAATAATTCGTAGGTTTCTAAACGTGTATAAGTACTTAGTCAAATAGTAACGCTCATACTGTGGCCCAATCATACAAGTCTAGCCCAAGCGGGATGCAAATGAAACTCTTTGTACCGAATCTTAAGGGATTTATTCGTAAAAATGTCCGAAAAGGCCCTACGCGACAAAAGAAAATAAATTACCCTGCGAACTTTTGAATAAATAAAAAACGGAGTTAGAATAAGTGCGGTGACAAATTAAAAGTTTCAAGTCGAGTTAGATAATATGAGTTGGCGGTTTAAAAATTTTACCAAATTAAATAAGCAAAGAGGAAAATTTAAGAAGTAAACAGACTTAACGATAAAAAGATTTTATGAATAATTAAAATGGGACGTAGTATTTTTAATCAAGTGATATTGAGACCAGGCCTTATTTACCCAAAATTAAGTTGAAACGTACTAATCAACGCTCTTAATAACCAAAAATGTAAAAGTACATTTATCAACCGTGAAGGGCCCTCAATTAAAAAAATAAGCTGATTACGGAGTCCGGGCTATTCAGCCACGGGATGGTAGCCAAAACAAGCTGGCTCGTTATGTATCCACTTAGTTTTGATTAAATTTCACTCCGAACCTGAAATAAGGATACATTTCGCGTTCGCAATTCAAAGGTCCACGAAATCAAGGAATGGAATTGTTGAATCAATTGCTACATTAAGCTAAAATAAATAAAATTAATTAACGCTGGCGTAAAATTTCATTTAAAACGCCGTAGTACAGTCAACGTCTTAAATAAGTGATCACTTTTGTACCTTTTCGCTTTCAGTCGTTACATGATTTCAAATCATCAATCATGATATAAATCGAAAAATCGTCTATGGAACCCCCTAAAAGATCCATCCAACGATACCCCACACTACAAGGTTGGATGAAAAAAAAAATCACCCCCACTTTACTCTAAAAAATTCTTTTTTGTTTTTTTTATTGTACCTTTTTGTCGGCATAGTTTACATATACATATATTCGTGCAAAATTACAGCTTGATAGTCCCTGAGCAAAGCCGCGGTCGGACGGACAGACAGACAGACAGACATGGCGAAACTATATGGGTTCCGTTTTTGCCACTTTGGCTACGGAACCCTAACAAACCTACTCAGTACTCACAAACCTTCACATTCATATTTCAATATTAGTTAGACGGTAATATCTTCTCAAGTGCAGTAAAAACATATTTTTTTTTTGATGCATATTTTAATTTAATGACAGTGATCATAGTTTTAATTTAATAAATATGTAGATTGATAGTCACTTTTAGAGAGTTAAATAAATCACAATGATTTCCAATGCATTAATTATTAATACTTTCCATCCTATCTAAATTGATTGCACATTTGCACATTAAACAAAAAAAAAGCTAGGTAGGTAGGTCAATTCCCTTTTCAGTACCTGGACGACCGTGCTTTGCTCGGGCTATAACTCGTTAATAAGCGTTTTCACAGACATAAGACCTAGCTAGATTGATTTTTCATCCCCGAAAACCCCTACTTACCAAATTTCATCGAAATCGTTGGAGCTGTTTTCGAGATCCCCGAAATATATTTATATTATATACATTATACAAGAATTGCTCGTTTAAATTTATTAGATAATGTCTGAACGTATATAACGTAGGAGTATACTCTATGGTAACATCGTAAAGAACTCTTTTAAATGGAACATTTTTTTTTAATTAGGGTTTTCTTCAGCCCCAGATAATAAAACAAACAATTCTAATATAAATAACCAACAAAAAAGTTGGAAAACCCCTGACATATTCAATTCAAAGTTCAATATCTCAAAAACGGCTGAAACCAATAGTACAGAGCCCTTAAAGGGATAAGTCCGCCTTTGTAAAAGTATCTCAAAGTTTGTCAATTTTATTTTGTTCATTTTCTTTTGTACAATAAAGAGTTTACATACATAAATACCAATTTTGATAAAACATGTCTTAGAACCATTGCTCGAAACCCAGCTTTCAAATAAAAAAACGCATTCTAATTGGTTCACCCGTTTAAGAGCTACGGTGCCACAGACAGACACACAGACACCCATAGCGGTCAAACTTATAACACCCCGCGTCGGGGGTTAAAAAAGGAAGTAAATACCTAATCTTAATTCAACCTACGTACCCCCTACATTGAACACGAGGCATACACTAATTTAATATTGGAACTAACGTGGAAATAACAATTGTGTATTAAAATTCATCATGCATCGCTCGCTACTTGGGAATTCATCGCTCGCTTACTACACAACTCAATAAAACGTGTTTACGAGCGAGAAGCGTTGTAAAGCGTGTATGAATTACTAACGCGATCAACTGGTATATTATCCTGAATAGTACGGGGAACTGCTTGCACGATATAGGGTTTGAAAGAACGCTACAAGTCTGAGTGTATATTATTCATACGATCATACGAGAGTTGAAGGAGCTCGCTGTTGCTATTGTTTGTTTGATTTTGAAGGGGTTTGAGAAAATGTTTTAAGTAAAGAATAACATTCTTGATGCATGCATGCATGGTTTATGATTTTTTCCATTGTGACAATAGTGGTTTTAAATGTAGTTGTGTACAGAACCATGGTAACAGCTTAAGAGTGAAGCAGATTACGTAGTTTTTTAAATAGTTTTATTGATTTGAAACTTTAGGTTTTACAGGTTTTTAATTATTGTTTTCATTTAAAATATCAATGGAACGTAGATCGCGATTTCTCCTATAAGAATTATTCGAGTCATCTGCCAAAGATACAAAAAAAAAGATGATGTCCTCCATGTCGTGTCCGACAAAGGCGAACCTTTAGGCTTGTTTATTATGTGCCCGAATCTGGCTGGCAAAGCCAAACTTAGTCTTAAAGGTCCTATTACAGGGCGCGCAATGTAATTGACCACTATCATTATACGTGTAAGTGTAGGAAGGTCTCGGGCGGGTCTTTATAATAAGACGTTTGGCATCCAGGTGTTCCAAGCGATGCGTCTCAAAATTTGCAACAGCCTTATTTACAGAGCTGCGCCATTCCAGTCTCTGCTTCGTGAGATCTTCCCAACTCTCGCAAGGGATGTTACATGCGGTAAGGTGGCGCTTTAGGACGTCCCTGTAAGGCAAGAACTGGCCTCCCGGAGTCCGCTTTCCTTCTTTTAATTGAGAGTAAAATACGGCCTTAGGGAGTCTACCGTTTTTCATACGCACAAGGTATTCGCACCACCTTAGCTGTCCTTTAATTAACAAAGACTCAATGCCATTGAGATTGGTTCGCCTGAGGATGTGTTTGGAATGCGAAAGATCTTAGGCACTTCATATGAAAGGCATCGAGACGCTTTATGTCACTTCTATAAAGGCACCAAGCTTCTGTGGCATATAGCAAGATTGGCAGTATGATCGATTTATACACAGATATTTTCGTGCGCAAGGTCATGCGAGTCCCATACTCTACCACGAAGCGATCCAAAAGACGCTGCCGCCTTTGCAATTCGAGAGGAAATTTCAGTCTTGAGTCGATTGTCGTCACGGATGAAGCTGCCCAGGTACCGAAATTATGATACTTCCTCTAATGTTTTCCCGTCTAAATATATCGAAGTAAGAAAAAATAAACTGTTCATTTCTTTAACTGTTTATTTTTACTGCGCTTATAGGACCTTCACAAAACAAAATGCTAAAAAATGTGTTACATTATTTGAACAGAATTATTTGGATACGTCTTTCTGAACATTGTGCATGAGTGCATTGTTAAAAATCTTGCTAGTAAAAAGAGCTCTAGATCTACATACTTTTGGAAATGAGAAAAGTTAACATATTTAATGCACATTAACTGTACAAGATGCGTACTAGCAGTGGTCTATCAATTTTTAAACAAGTTCCTATCAAACAAATATGTCGCTAAAATCTAACTTTCAAGTTGTCAGACACGTCTATTGGCATTATCGTTTTATACTTATTATGCGAATGATTATCAACTTTAGGGTGGTAGACCACATATTTGGCTGATGGTACCTACGAATCCGTGAGTGTAGACAACAATACGTTTATAGCCATGATGTGATACTGTGTAGTGAGTTTACTTCTGTCTGAACAGAAAAAACGTCATCCTAAATCTTACCAATTTCACCAAAATAATTTATGCCATTGTAACATTTAAGTTCATGTCCACATCATTTTAATCAAAGCGAGAAACGTAATTAAACGTTTTCTCGCAAAATATTACGTGTATCAATAGTTATTTTGAGATAGTTTTCAAAAGACAAGATTGGAGACTAATTAGATTATAAAGCGTCTACAACCACAGACTGCAGTCAGCTTCAATTAAAGACCTGTTCAAACCGATACAACTGTGGTACGTTTAAAATCTGAAAATATCAAAATTAAAATATATCCTGTTATTCGTGAGTGATATTTTTTTGTGTCTCGCACAGGTCAATGTCAAAATTACAAATAAATTAAAACCATTATCACGTAATAGCTATCATCATCATCATCAAAAGAGATATCAAACTCAAATTAATGTCGTAAATAAATTCGATTTACTGTCATTTGGTGCAAATGAAAAATTGACAACTTGGAATTACACGTCAAAGCAGAAAAATGACAATTAGAAATACATCAACAAGGAAAATTGACCATCCTGAATATCGTCGAAAATGGAACCTTGTCCTATGGTAAAGTTGACAAATTTAATGTATGCCGAAAAAAAAAACGACCACTTGTATTTACGTACACTCTGAAATATGACGAGTTGTAAATATGTGCCACCAGAAATAATTTGTTTTGAACCTGGGCCTACATATTAATTTAAGACTTGATTTAGACAACATTCACTTACTGTTTATTTAATTTTGCTCCTAATTTATATTTGTCAAAATTTCAATTGGGATTAAATAATTTACCAGAAAAATAAATTTGGTTGTTAATATTTTTCAGCAGAATTAAATTTCCTCAAAATTCACTTAGGTTGATATTTATTTTGGTTGAAATTCAAAATCGATTCCATTTGCACGGAATGACAGTAAATCGTAAATTCAAATCTGAAATCTCTTGGAGCAGTAAAAAAATCAAACTTCTAAGTCAGCGCTATCAAAAGATACGTCATTCATACAAGGTATGGAAAATCAAATGACAGGGGAATAACAACCTAATTTGAGTTAACCTTAACCTAGTTTTTCGTTATTAAAAGCTTTCATTTTATTTTAATCGTTATTATTATTAATTTTAGCCTATTCTGTCCCACTGCTGCGCAAATTTTAAATTTATTTAAAATGATTAGTTCTAATAACTAGTTGGTAGTTATAAAATAATAATTGGCAAGTGGAAGTCGATCTCAAGGAGGAATTCGTACAATTTTTTTGGTATCTGGCTATTCCGTCTTAGCACACAGAAGCTGATTTAGGGTGAAGGTGGCTAGATAATTTTTTTGATCTTAATATCTTCGTCAGTATTAATCTAAAATGTTTCCATCTAATATCGATCTTAAATAAAGTCAAAATCAACAGTCAAAGTATTCTTATTTGTCAACATAGGTGGTTACAACATACACAAGGTGTTACAACGTAATTGGTATCACTATGTTTCGCCCACAGGCATACAAATAATTTGCAAGTTTACAACTCATGTAAAACTATAAAATTAAAATTAAAAAATAAAAATTATAATAAAATGAAATTAGTTATTTACATTGATAAAATTTAAAAACAAAACATGTGTCAAACTAAATAAATGAAGATAGAGTATAATTGAATTTATTAAAATAGGCCAAATTAAATTAAAATTTCATAATAATGTCATGAAAGTAAGTACAAAATAAAATAAACAATAAAATAGTAGGTAGTCAAATTATATAAACCATTTGCAGTTATTTAGATCACACTTGTATCATGAAAGAATTCCTGTACTGAATAATTATGCCTTTTCCGTTAAAAGCTTAAAAATAATGAATTTCCCGTATAATATTTCTCAATTATCTTTTTCCTTGGGTTTTCGAAATTCATGTGCGAACCAACATTTTAAAATTTACCACGAGCTAATAAAGATTGAAGTAATTGAATGGTGTGTGTGAAGTTCCCGATTCGCACTGCGCCCGCGTGGGAACTACGGCCCAAGCCTTGTCTATCTGACAGGAGGCCTGTGCTTACCAATGGTACGTTTATACGATGATTGATTGATTACTTAATTTGCATTAACGTACTAATAATAAGTAAAATAAAGTGCAAAAAGATAATTAATAATAATAATAATTAAAAAGCTACTTTGTCTCACGGAGTGAGCAAAGTGCGATTTTGCTCACTGATTTTTCATAGCAAAACCTGCCTGTTTGAGCTGCTGAGGTGAAAAATAATTTGGCCCCTACTAGTGCTGGTTATGTAAAAAGTTTGCATTTATATACTTATGCTGAAAATAAATTGATACGTTTTCGAAAATAAATTAATGATTCTTTCCGGGATGTTCAGGAATTTATTCGGTTACAGACGTATCTGGATGAACAGATTTTAGCAGCAAACTTGATTAAACGAGTAATTGACATGCTAGTTAATTTGGAAAATGATTTACCTAAGCAGGTGTTTGATAACTTGTGAAATGTATTTTAGTTCCATTTGTCGACGAGAATACAAAACTACACAACATGAAAATTATTAAGATTGGTTTTTTGGAATCTTTTTGTATTTTTTATTTCAATTCCAATTTTTTTTTACTTTTACGGTCATCCCGTAAAACCGTGTATCGTTGTCCAGCGGTGGTGTAGCGGTATAGCACACGGCACGGAATGCCGAGGACCTGGGTTCGATTCCCAGCGCTGGTCTTATTTTTCTGGTTTTTCTGTGCATCTATATTTCAGTTTGTATTTTCGATATAAAAATTATTTATCTATTACGGAAATCTTATAAATAGTTCAATTTTTGCCGTCCAAAGTGTGTGCGATTGAAGCAAATTATCAAAGTAAAAGTCAACAGCACTTTCTACATATAGAAGTTAGAAGGTTTTGCTCACTTTTTAGCACTTTGGAGGTCAATTTCTCCAAATAGGTTGAGTTTGGGCAGCTAAAAAAATACTTGCATTATTTTAGACTACTCTCTAACATATATAAAATATTTTTGCCTGCGGCTTCGCCCGCGTGAATTGTCCGTTTCGACGTAAAGACGACATACTATACAAACACACACACTTTCGAATTTATAATATTAGTATTAATAAAACGATTGTTTAGCCTGACATTCGTTACTTTTCCTGTGAAGTAGTAGCTACCTCGCTAAAATATTTAATTGGCACATGTTGCATTACTTATTAGACTGGACACAATAAAAAGGGATTTAAAACACACGCACGCAACGCACGCACGCACGACTCACACACACACACACACACACACACACACACACACACACACACACAACCTAAAACTAATCGATTCTACTCTCGATTCTGATTTGTCCTGGTTTCAGTTATTAATTTTTTAACACATACAAATGTAGAAATTCTTACTTACCCCTTTCTGGACGGTCCTTATATACCCGTCATAATACTCGCTCCGAGAAAATTTAAGTGTCTCCCATTTTAATGGTTTTAAATCAATGAAAAGAACACTTATTTTGTTTGTTTTTATAAATACTTATTTTTTTATTTCCTGTTAGGGCCGTCATATATATGATAGATGTAGTCGTAATACACACTTGTTGATAAAGTCTAGTTTCTATCAATTATATACACACTAAAAGCCTTAAGAGAGACAGACGGATGTATAGCGAAAGCTCAGTAGGTACCTACTAGGTTACCGTTGGCAGCTTTGGATTCGGAGCAATAATCTAGTTTTTGACCCAGGTCATCAGTACCTAGTTGTTTGTATAGGTACCTAAGTACTTACAATCAAAAGTACTGATAACGACATCTCAAAATAACGATCCATCCACACATTTATCCATGCAAAGAAATAAAAACCAATACCTAAGCGTGTTGTACAAGGAAGATAAATCCCAAAATCCACGGAATCAATTTACAATTCGCCAATAACCGAGGTATTACGTTTCATCCGGGTAAATCCGCGAATACCCGGGTTTCGGGAAAAATACCCGGATAATTAATTACCTGGCTTGCAACTCGCTCGTTTGTTAAACAAATTATGTACATAAATTAGACATAATCGCTTGCGTGTCCGTCGTGTTTTTGGTGTGAGACGTTTAAGTTGAAATGATTGAAGGTTACGGTGAGCTTTTGTTTTTGCAACCTTTTGTTTAACTAAACGTTCGTACGTTTATAAAATTTTTAAGTTGTCAAATCTTGCCAAGATAATGTTATCTTCAGTTGATTGGATTAATTGAAAATCTGATGGAGATATGCAATTTGGGATGGTAATGCAATCAAAGTTATCAAAAAATATTAAAAAAAAATTACTTAGGTATATTAATAAAAAACTACTTCGTGGAATGTATGAACGAGTATAAGTTATTTCTTTGTAATATGGGGTATCGTGTTTTTTGTGTAATAGAATGTTATTGCATTTTTAACTTATTTAGGTAAAATTAAAACAAAATGTATGCATTAACACGATAACTACTCACGCTTGAGAACGATTATACTTGAAAAAATAGTGGGTATCACTTTCATTACGCCTGCTCG
>NC_133475.1:17359002-17421094 GCF_025370935.1 Choristoneura fumiferana | reverse complement strand
AATATTAGTTTACTTGAAACTTAATCTATGTAGGTACTAGAGTTTACCCGTAAATTATTCGATCTCATAAAATTCAAATTCTGAGATTTTATTAAAATTCCACTTGGAACTCCCAAAATTTAAATGTCGTGGTCTCATTAAGGTTGTGTTAAGAACAACTGTCAAAATTTCAGGACTCTAAACCCAAGCGGTTGAAATTTCAAGATGTTATCCCTATCCCATGGAATCGGATAAAAAGTAGCCTTATGTGTTATTTCAGATATCCAGCTATATACATACCAAATTTAACCCAAATCCGTCCAGCCATTTCAGGGTGAAGGAGCAACAAACATACACACACACACACACACACACACACACACAAACTTTCGCATTTATAATATTAGTAGGATAATGGAATCCATTCAACTTGATTTTCACTCAATTTTTATTGTTATATGGGATACGAGATTTGGCAATTATGCGACATTGTGATGACAATAAAATAAAACAAGTACCATTGAACTAATCTAACACCATTCACTGTCACCGACGCACATATACGTTTTCAGAACTTCGCCCAGTGCCGCTGTCATAATTATTCGTACATTTTGAACGCACGCTTGCGTCGGTGGCACCTGTGGAAGTCAGGTGGCAGTGAATGCGTTAATCTGACTGCCACAGAAACGTATTTTTTCTGAACTGTGGGACGAAACTTTTCATCTGCGAGTATAAATTGCACTAAGCTGGCTTTAATGTTTACTTTAAATTGAATTAAACATAATTTTTAAGGTTTGTCAGCTTGTATGACGAGGCTTGAAAACTTATGTTTGAGAATGTATAAAATATGCAGCATAATTGCTGGAAATGTCGTATTTAGAGTAATAAACAACAAGCTCTAGAACCAAGACTTAAGAAATAGCAAACTTACTAGGGTATTTAATAAGCTCCGTAACAACGAAACTTCTCATTGCCTCAACGTGTTTAGCAGATGACTCCACCAGAAAACATGGTAGCAAAATCGATGCAAAGTGATGTGACAGACCAAGAACAGCATACATCACTAAATGATATTCACCTGAAATTATCTGCGTGAACAATTATGATAAGTATCACGTTGTTATTTACGTGAAGTAGGGTGCCTCTCAGTAAGATGTGATGAAGAGGTTTGTAAAATAGCATTTATGGATTGGACGAGAACATCTGAAATTTAGCTCACCAGTGTGCCATGGAACAGTCTAATGGCTGATACCTTACTGACATAGATTAATAATGATGATTATGTAAGAAACTTACATACTAGCAACACTAACATACTAACAGATTGTAGCATTTTGTGTATAAAGAAAAGTGATGCTTTACTTCTAGTCGTCATACTGATCAGAAAAGTGGACGTTGTCAAAAGCAAACGTGCATTGAATAAAAGTAATTACACTAAAAGGGAACACTCAAACACTCCGAAATATTTTATTCCGATTACTTAAAAACACGAAATTTAATTTTTCCGAATTTCAAAATATCAATTTTTTTAATATCCGATTCTTATAACTCCGAAGAATGAAAAACACGAAATTTTACTGGCCCAAAGTACAGTATTCCGATTATAAATTTTCCGAAATGGAAATATGACATTCGGAAACTAAACTTCGTGGTTTTAATAATCGAAATCTTGAATCTCGAATCTCAAATTAATATCAATCAATTTAGGTAAATTGACCTGCATAGGTTAGGTTAGAATTGCGTCTAAGCTGAGTGTCAAAACGGCGTGAAATAAAAGGTATGTAAATAGCAGCGTATAATATCCGCTAATTTGACCGACACAAAATATACTGAAAACTTAAAAGAAAACTAAAAATAATGTAGCTAACTTTTTCTAGCAGGGTGCTGTCGATAAATATTACCCAAACGAACAAGATGATCCAAATAAAAGTGATCACCATATCCAACGCTATCTGAAAAAAAAAGGAACTTTAAACAAAACCAATCAGGAAATCAGTTTAAACTTTGGTTAAAGCTAATCTTCGAAATTACACTGTTATTTGCTTTATAATCAGCCAGTTTACTGAAGTTAACACAGTATTGATAAAATGAAATAGTTGTATTCTCACCGACATCTTCATTTGTGTCTCAATAGCCTTATATTTTTGCATAATTCTCAAGTATATTTCACAGTACACTTGCTGTCCAAATTTTGCGTCCCTTATGTTTTTAAATCCATACCTCTCTAGTTTTTTCCGTAAAATAAGTAGTCGGCTGTTTAGTAAGCCCAAAATCAACGTTTTCTCGATGACACAATTATTGAAGTAAAATTCAAATATAACACAACATATTATAAAAGTCACAGGTGGAATCATTTCTCCCCAGATCTTCTGAATTAGTAACATTTCTATTACTTTAAAAAACGTAGTAACCAAAAACTGGTATTTTATGAACTTTTCTAGTTTTGAGAAAATGTTTCCGGCGTCCAAAGTGACGTCAGTGACAGGATCTCTCCAAAAATAGTTGGAAATATAAGAATCACCCCTATATAGTCCATACCAGGTACTTGCTAATAATTTGACCAATCTCGATAACGAGTAAAACCAATACGGTCTCCTTTCTAATTGTACCATTTCCAAGATTGCTTCATAAACCAGAATTGAAGGTGCAATGAAACAATATAATTTACAAAAAAAAATTAGCCATTTAGACAGTTCAAAGTTGCTGTACATAAAAATAATTAGTCGAGCTCTTAAGAAGAATTTGATTTCACAAACGTATGGACTCGTGGATAATAAAGATTCGAACATGGTCGATGAAAAATGTTGATGAAATGAAGAATTAAATACAAAACGAAACGTGCTACTCGATATTGCTCCTGCAGGGATTATAGACTTTTATTTCAGTATAATCAATATAGACGAAATGATATAATTTTGAAATGCATTAATGACAAGCTTCAAAGCTATAATGAATACGACCTACATTTTAAGCTGATGAATACTTATGTCCAATACACTTAATTGCACCAACAGGGTTTAAATATAGAGTAACGTTTTCAAAGTTCTTCTTTTTATGAATTTAAATAAAATCCAAAGAGGCTACATAATTTTTTCTTAACAGATTTTTTTTTGTGAAATATTTAAATTATGTGTAGTTTATGTCTGCCGTAATTAGTGTGTCCTTCCGTAGTCAATCTACTATAGTTATTTTTTTTATTTCTAATCTTCAATTGAGTAAATTTTCACGCCCATTTTTAGGAAAAGCTTATAGAAAAGGGTAGCTTTATATGTATATTTATTAAAACAAAATCTGGCATTATTAGATATATTTTCTTCAATTTCGATAGCGATTACCTATAATTATCTTCTCACATATAGGTACATAATTATTATTATTATGTCCGATGTAATTAACCATGTATTATTTTAGTCTGCCATCATCATCATCATCATCATCAGCTGGAAGACATCCACTGTTGAACAAAGGTCTCCCCTTTAGAACGCCATAATAAACGACAGCTCTCCACTTGCATCCACTGGTTGCTCTCAAATCTCACAATGTCATCAATTTGTCCACGCTTCATCTTCCGGTTTGTGGTCGCCACTCGAGGACTTTTCGAGGGTTTTAATCGGTATCATCGCAAAATAACCTTTTAGGTGCGAAAGCCATTTGTCACATTCATAGGTCTCAACAAATCTATGAATTTCCAGATCTCTTCTAACGAGTACCTCTTCTTCATCAATAATGTGTTAGTTGGGAAAGCCTCTATAACCCCGAGAAATGTATTTGTGGAATATAAAAAATTCACCACCCATTACTAAACGGGGAATGTCCCTTTTGCATTTACATCGATAATGGACATGCTGAATTGGACCCTTTCTTTTGTTTTTGTATTTTTGTGTTCATAATAAATTTAAACTTGAGCGAAAAAACAAATTGTTAGTGAAATGTTTCAAGCTTTCCTGATAGATAGACATTGTTTTTTGAATGTCAACTATATTAACCAAACTACCTACCGTAAATTCTGACCTGTTCACGACCTAAATAAGACAAAATACTCTTTTTTAAAGAACGCGTGCAATAGCAATTGCAACTAATCAAGCTGAAATGAATACTTAGGTAGTTATCAAATACTCAAGTCTACCACTCTATGATGCATTAAAAAAATAAAACTTCTATGAAGTACATGTTGTCCAAACTGTATTTAGGTTTGAAGTAATTTAGTTTTTTTATGTCTCGGTAGATGGTGCTGTACTTGTTTAAAGCATGCTGACGTTAGGTCGCTTTAGAATTTATTTATTTGATGTTAATTTTTGTATGCATGAGAATGAGAGAAGGAAAGATAGAGAGAAGAATTGTAGTAGGAGCAAAATAGTTCAATTATATAAAGTCCAAACACAGTACCGACTTTCATTGGCCTGTAGGAGTTTGTCCACATGTTATAACGCAATCAATAAGAAAAGTCTGTTTTTTTGTGTTTTGGGTCTGTCTCTCAATGGCAATAACCATTTTAACTGACCCAATATTGCCTACATTTTGCTTAGGTTCGGGGTTCTGCTAAATTTGATACCTACAAATTTGCAAGGAACCCACGGTGTGCGAGTCCGACTCAGACTTGATCGATATTTTTGTTTTTGATAAGGTTAACGTATTTCGGACATTGCGCGTTTCATACAACACAGAATTTAACATACAATTTTTTGCTTTAATTTGATATAAAATTTATAAAAACGTTAAGTAATATCAGAGATACTTAACGTAAAAACTTCATATAACTTTTAGATGCTGAGTAAAATAGCCAAATTGTGCCTTGTACGGCTTGTCAGGACGGTTTCAGCTTCAGCAAATATTACTTCAGGTTATTTTCTTCTACGCCATTGGGAAATGTTATTAGCATAAATAAGCAAAAAATTTAACATCGGCCGAATATTTTATTCTGTTAAAGCACGAAACTTCTCTTATTGCTTTTAAATCTTGGGAAGTTGAAATCTTTTCTTATTTTACTTTGAGGTATTCTTGTAATTTTATTTTTCTTTTGAGCAGTTTTTGACAGTTGGCAAATGAGGATTTCGAATGTTAGTAAAGTGTTTGCGTGTAACTTGCCAGTCAGAGTTGGATGTTTGAATAAAAAGTATAAATTTACTCATTAATCATTCAGTTATAGATGCTAAAATAAAATAGCTATACCTAACAGGAGAACTAACTACTCTGGTTTGGTCACGGGATACAACGGCAATTACCACATATATTGTGGGTCATACTTTTGTCTCAGCACAAAAGGATTACAGTGAGGTTAAGAGTACCTACTCGTAAAGTAAAATAGTAAAATATACGGCAGTTCGAACCTGACCAAGTTTGTTTAATTTTGCTATGAGCTAAGTAAAATCCTGTAATAAAATAGTTGAGTAGGCACATATTGGTACAAGCAAAAGTACCTGCGTAACACCATCATCATCATACATCGTACGCCAACTTTGAGATAGCTCGATGTAGGAAAATAGTAAGTTAGGATTTACAATATTATACCTTGAGCATTATAGAAAGAAAGAAAGAAAAAAAATACCATAATTATAGATACCTACCAATATTAGGTATAATAGATGTGAAACTTGGTGATCAGATTTTTTAGTTGATTAGGTATTTAACCGTAGTTGCCCGTTTCCGTGGGACATTAACTACATTCCTATGGAGTATTGTGTAAATATAAAAATCTACGCAGAAGAAGTCGCAGGCAAAAGCTAGTTTGAAATAAAATAAGGTAAGTATGCAATACAAAATCCACACTGTGAATATTTTATTGTGTATTTACAGCAAAAGTTGTACTTTTAAAATTACCTGGACGTGCGACTTGTAACTGTGTCCCTTTTTAAGCCACAAGTATGAAAGGGACACAAGTATTTAATTCTAAACAGCTCGCGGCGCTCATTAAAGAACCCGAAACAAAGGAAAAAACTGTCAACTTGCGCTAACTTTAATTGCCTTAATAAATCTGACGGCGAATTAAGGTTCAGCCTTAGAAACTGCGTAAGTGTATCTAAAATTCAAAACTCTTTTTTTAAATGCGTATACTCGTAAATGTACTTACTCACAGGTTAATAAGTTTTGGTGGTGCCCACTGACTGGCTTCTTCTGATTTTTACCAGATCATTCTCCCAAGTTCTAGGTGGCACACCAATCTTTCGCCTTCCAGTACAATCCCTTTACCCTAGGTACGTATTGCTTGAACTATGGTGCAAAATTTTCCGCGCTATGTTGGTAAGTTTTAGCTCTCGTTTCTGTTTAGACTGGTATGTTGAATCTATTTATGACAGAAAATATTGCGATGTGACCTATTTCTGTATGCTTCTGCAAAATTCACTGTTTGTCTACTTCTATATATTTTTATGTAAAAACAAAAAATACCTTTAAAAATATCCGACGACGGCATAATTTCCAGGAGACAGGCAGGCTTCGATCATTTTTATTTATTTTTTTTGTTTTTAATTGTTGATTAGTTGCTCTGTGAATGTATTAGTATTTTTAAATACAAAATGCCCACACTGTCAAATTTTGGCATTCAAATAAAATAACATTTTTTTTAATAATAATAATTCGTAGGTTTCTAAACGTGTATAAGTACTTAGTCAAATAGTAACGCTCATACTGTGGCCCAATCATACAAGTCTAGCCCAAGCGGGATGCAAATGAAACTCTTTGTACCGAATCTTAAGGGATTTATTCGTAAAAATGTCCGAAAAGGCCCTACGCGACAAAAGAAAATAAATTACCCTGCGAACTTTTGAATAAATAAAAAACGGAGTTAGAATAAGTGCGGTGAGAAATTAAAAGTTTCAAGTCGAGTTAGATAATATGAGATGGCTGTTTAAAAATTTTACCAAATTAAATAAGCAAAGAGGAAAATTTAAGAAGTAAACAGACTTAACGATAAAAAGATTTTATGAATAATTAAAATGGGACGTAGTATTTTTAATCAAGTGATATTGAGACCAGGCCTTATTTACCCAAAATTAAGTTGAAACGTACTAATCAACGCTCTTAATAACCAGAAATGTAAAAGTACATTTATCAACCGTGAAGGGCCCTCAATTAAAAAAATAAGCTGATTACGGAGTCCGGGCTATTCAGCCACGGGATGGTAGCCAAAACAAGCTGGCTCGTTATGTATCCACTTAGTTTTGATTAAATTTCACTCCGAACCTGAAATAAGGATACATTTCGCGTTCGCAATTCAAAGGTCCACGAAATCAAGGACTGGAATTGTTGAATCAATTGCTACATTAAGCTAAAATAAATAAAATTAATTAACGCTGGCGTAAAATTTCATTTAAAACGCCGTAGTACAGTCAACGTCTTAAATAAGTGATCACTTTTGTACCTTTTCGCTTTCAGTCGTTACATGATTTCGAATCATCAATCATGATATGAATCGAAAAATCGTCTATGGAACCCCCTAAAAGATCCATCCAACGATACCCCACACTACAAGGTTGGATGAGAAAAAAAAATCACCCCCACTTTACTCTAAAAAAATGTTTTTTGAATTTTTTATTGTACCATTTTGTCGGCATAGTTTACATATACATATTATATTCGTGCAAAATTACAGCTTTTTAGCATTGATAGTCCCTGAGCAAAGCCGCGAACGGACGGACAGACAGACAGACGAAACTATAAGGGTTCCGTTTTTGCCATTTTGGCTACGGAACCCTAACAAACCTACTCAGTACTCACAAACCTTCACATTCATATTTCAATATTAGTTAGACGGTAATGTCTTCTCAAGTGCAGTAAAAACAAAAGAAAAGCTAGGTAATCATAGGTCGGAAAAAGCTCATCAATTCCCTTTTCAGTACCTGGACGACCGTGCTTTGCTCGGGCTATAACTCGTTAATAAGCGTTTTCACAGACATAAGACCTAGCTAGATTGATTTTTCATCCCCGAAAACCCCTACTTACCAAATTTCATCGAAATCGTTGGAGCTGTTTTCGAGATCCCCGAAATATATTTATATTATATACATTATACAAGAATTGCTCGTTTAAATTTATTAGATAATGTCTGAACGTATATAACGTAGGAGTATACTCTATGGTAACATCGTAAAGAACTCTTTTAAATGGAACATTTTTTTTAAATTAGGTTTTTCTTCAGCCCCAGATAATAAAACAAACAATTCTAATATAAATAACCAACAAAAAGTTGGAAAACCCCTGACATTTTCAATGGCTGAAACCAATAGTAGAGATCCCTTAAAGGGATAAGTCCGCCTTTGTAAAAGTATCTCAAAGTTTGTCAATTTTATTTTGTTCATTTTCTTTTGTACAATAAAGAGTTTACATACATAAATACCAATTTTGATAAAACATGTCTTAGAACCATTGCTCGAAACCCTGCTTTCAAATAAAAAAAAACGCATTCTAATTGGTTCACCCGTTTAAGAGCTACGGTGCCACAGACAGACACACAGACACCCATAGCGGTCAAACTTATAACACCCCTCTTTTTGCGTCGGGGGTTAAAAAAGGAAGTAAATACCTAATCTTAATTCAACCTACGTACCCCCTACATTGAACACGAGGCATACACTAATTTAATATTGGAACTAACGTGGAAATAACAATTGTGTATTAAAATTCATCATGCATCGCTCGCTACTTGGGAATTCATCGCTCGCTTACTACACAACTCAATAAAACGTGTTTACGAGCGAGAAGCGTTGTAAAGCGTGTATGAATTACTAACGCGATCAACTGGTATATTATCCTGAATAGTACGGGGAACTGCTTGCACGATATAGGGTTTGAAAGAACGCTACAAGTCTGAGTGTATATTATTCATACGATCATACGAGAGTTGAAGGAGCTCGCTGTTGCTATTGTTTGTTTGATTTTGAAGGGGTTTGAGAAAATGTTTTAAGTAAAGAATAACATTCTTGATGCATGCATGCATGGTTTATGATTTTTTCCATTGTGACAATAGTGGTTTTAAATGTAGTTGTGTACAGAACCATGGTAACAGCTTAAGAGTGAAGCAGATTACGTAGTTTTTTAAATAGTTTTATTGATTTGAAACTTTAGGTTTTACAGGTTTTTAATTATTGTTTTCATTTAAAATATCAATGGAACGTAGATCGCGATTTCTCCTATAAGAATTATTCGAGTCATCTGCCAAAGATACAAAAAAAAAGATGATGTCCTCCATGTCGTGTCCGACATAGGCGAACCTTTAGGCTTGTTTATTATGTGCCCGAATATGGCTGGCAAAGCCAACTTAGTCTAAAGGTCCTATTACAGGGCGCGCAATGTAATTGACCACTATCATTATACGTGTAAGTGTAGGAAGGTCTCGGGCGGGTCTTTATAATAAGACGTTTGGCATCCAGGTGTTCCAAGCGATGCGTCTCAAAATTTGCAACAGCCTTATTTACAGAGCTGCGCCATTCCAGTCTCTGCTTCGTGAGATCTTCCCAACTCTCGCAAGGGATGTTACATGCGGTAAGGTGGCGCTTTAGGACGTCCCTGTAAGGCAAGAACTGGCCTCCCGGAGTCCGCTTTCCTTCTTTTAATTGAGAGTAAAAGACGGCCTTAGGGAGTCTACCGTTTTTCATACGCACAAGGTATTCGCACCACCTTAGCTGTCCTTAATTAACAAAGACTCAATGCCATTGAGATTGGTTCGCCTGAGGATTTCAGTGTTTGGGACTAGGTCCTGCCACTTAATGCGAAAGATCTTAGGCACTTCATATGAAAGGCATCGAGACGCTTTATATCACTTCTATAAAGGCACCAAGCTTCTGTGGCATATAGCAAGATTGGCAGAATGATCGCTTTATACACAGATATTTTCGTGCGCAAGGTCATGCGAGTCCCAGACTCTACCACGAAGCGATCCAAAAGACGCCGCCGCCTTTGCAATTCGAGAGGAAATTTCAGTCTTGAGTCGATTGTCGTCACGGATGAAGCTGCCCAGGTACCGAAATTATGATACTTCCTCTAATGTTTTCCCGTCTAAATATATCGAAGTAAGAAAAATAAACTGTTCATTTCTTTAACTGTTTATTTTTACTGCGCTTATAGGACCTTCACAAAACAAAATGCAAAAAAATGTGTTACATTATTTGAACAGAATTATTTGGATACGTTTTTCTGAACATTGTGCATGAGTGCATTGTTAAAAATCTTGCTAGTAAAAAGAGCTCTAGATCTACATACTTTTGGAAATGAGAAAAGTTAACATATTTAATGCACATTAACTGTACAAGATGCGTACTAGCAGTGGTCTATCAATTTTTAAACAAGTTCCTATCAAACAAATATGTCGCTAAAATCTAACTTTCAAGTTGTCAGACACGTCTACTGGCATTATCGTTTTATACTTATTATGCAAATGATTATCAACTTTAGGGTGGTAGACCACATATTTGGCTGATGGTACCTACGAATCCGTGAGTGTAGACAACAATACGTTTATAGCCATGATGTGATACTGTGTAGTGAGTTTACTTCTGTCTGAACAGAAAAAACGTCATCCTAAATCTTACCAATTTCACCAAAATAATTTATGCCATTGTAACATTTAAGTTCATGTCCACATCATTTTAATCAAAGCGAGAAACGTAATTAAACGTTTTCTCGCAAAAAATATTATGTATCAATAGTTTTTTGAGATAGTTTTCAAAAGACAAGATTGGAGACTAATTAGATTATAAAGCGTCTACAACCACAGACTGCAGTCAGCTTCAATTAAAGACCTGTTCAAACCGATACAACTGTGGTACGTTTAAAATCTGAAAATATCAAAATTAAAATATATCCTGTTATTCGTGAGTGATATTTTTTTGTGTCTCGCACAGGTCAATGTCAAAATTACAAATAAATTAAAACCATTATCACGTAATAGCTATCATCATCATCATCAAAAGAGATATCAAACTCAAATTAATGTCGTAAATAAATTCGATTTACTGTCATTTGGTGCAAATGAAAAATTGACAACTCGAAATTACACGTCAAAGCAGAAAAATGACAATTAGAAATACATCAACAAGGAAAATTGACCATCCTGAATATCGTCGAAAATGGAACCTTGTCCTATGGTAAAGTTGACAAATTTAATGTATGCCGAAAAAAAAAACGACCACTTGTATTTACGTACACTCTGAAATATGACGAGTTGTAAATATGTTCCACCAGAAATAATTTGTTCTGGGCCTACATATTAATTTAAGACTTGATTTAGACAACATTCACTTACTGTTTATTTAATTTTGCTCCTAATTTATATTTGTCAAAATTTCAATTGGGATTAAATAATTTACCAGAAAAATAAATTTGGTTGTTAATATTTTTCAGCAGAATTAAATTTCCTCAAAATTCACTTAGGTTGATATTTATTTTGGTTGAAATTCAAAATCGATTCCATTTGCACGGAATGACAGTAAATCGTAAATTCAAATCTGAAATCTCTTGGCAGTAAAAAAATCAAACTTCTAAGTCAGCGCTATCAAAAGATACGTCATTCATACAAGGTATGGAAAATCAAATGACAGGGGAATAACAACCTAATTTGAGTTAACCTTAACCTAGTTTTTCGTTATTAAAAGCTTTCAATTTATTTTAATCGTTATTATTATTAATTTTAGCCTATTCTGTCCCACTGCTGCGCAAATTTTAAATTATTTAAAAGCATTAGTTCTTAATAACTAGTTGGTAGTTATAAAAATATAATAATTGGCAAGTGGACGTGGGTCTCAAGGGGAATTCGTACAATTTTTTTGGTATCTGGCTATTCCGTCTTAGCACACAGAAGCTGATTTAGGGTGAAGGTGGCTAGATAATTTTTTTGATCTTAATATCTTCGTAGTATTAATCTAAAATGTTTCCATCTAATATCGATCTTAATTAAAGTCAAAATCAACAGTCAAAGTATTCTTATTTGTCAACATAGGTGGTTACAACATACACAAGTGTTACAACGTAATTGGTTATCACTATGTTTCGCCCACAGGTATACAATAATTTGCAAGTTTACAACTCATGTAAACTATAAAATTAAAATCTAAAATAATAATTTATAATAAAATTAAATTAGTTATTTACATTGATAAAATTTAAAACAAAACATGTGTCAAACTAAAAATAAAATGAAGATGAGTATAAATTTGAATATTTAAAATAGGCAAATTAAATTAAAATTTCATAATAATGTCATGAAAGTAAGTACAAAATAAAATAAACAATAAAAAAGTATGTAGTCAAATTATTACCATTTGCAGTTGTTTAAATCTACTTTGTCTCACGGAGTGAGCAAAGTGCGATTTTGCTCACTGATTTTTCATAGCAAAACCTGCCTGTTTGAGCTGCTGAGGTGAAAATAATTTGGCCCCTACTAGTGCTGGTTATGTAAAAAGTTTTACATACTTATGCTGAAAATAAATTGATACGTTTTCGAAAATAATTAATGATTCTTTCCGGATGTGTTCAGGAATTTATTCGGTTACAGACGTATCTGGATGAACAGATTTTAGCAGCAAACTTGATTAAACGAGTAATTGACATGCTAGTTAATTTGGAAAATGATTTACCTAAGCAGGTGTTTGATAACTTGTGAAATGTATTTTAGTTCCATTTGTTGACGAGAATACAAAACTACACAACATGAAAATTATTAAGATTGGTTTTTGATTTTTTTTGTATTTTTTTTTCAATTCCAAATTTTTTCTTACTTTTACGGTCATCCGTAAAACCGTGTATCGTTGTCCAGCGGTGGTGTAGCGGTATAGCACACGGCACGGAATGCCGAGGACCTGGGTTCGATTCCCAGCGCTGGTCTTATTTTTCTGGTTTTTCTGTGCATCTATATTTCAGTTTGTATTTTCGATATAAAAATTATTTATCTATTACGGAAATCTTATAAATAGTTCAATTTTTGCCGTCCAAAGTGTGTGCGATTGAAGCAAATTATCAAAGTAAAAGTCAACAGCACTTTCTACATATAGAAGTTAGAAGGTTTTGCTCATTTTTTAGCACTTTGGAGGTCAATTTCTACAAATAGGTTGAGTTTGGGCAGCTAAAAAAATACTTGTCTATTATTTTAGACTACTCTCTAACATATATAAAAATAATCTTTTGCCTGCGGCTTTGCCCGCGTGGAATTCGGTTATCGCGCGCTGTTCCCTCGGGAACTGTGCAATTTTCCGGGATAAAAAGTAGCCACTGTCACTTTCTAGCCTATAAAATATCTCTATGCCGAAAATCACGTCGATCCGCCGCTCCGTTTCGACGTGAAAGACGGACAAATATACAAACACACACACTTTCGAATTTATAATATTAGTATTGATAAAACGATTGTTAGCCTGACATTTGGTACTTTTCCTTGTAAGTAGTAGGCTACCTCGCTAAAATATTTAATTGGCACATGTTGCATTACTTATTTTTAGACTGGACACAATAAAAACACACACACACACACACACACAAAACAATAGGTAATCGATTCTACTCTCGATTCTGATTACTTCCTGGTTTTCAGTTATTTAATTTTTTAACACATACAAATGTAGAAATTCTTACTTACCCCTTTCTGGACGGTCCTTATATACCCGTCATAATACTCCCTCCGAGAAAATTTTAAGTGTCTCCATTTTCATGGTTCAAATCAATGAAAAGAAATGGCTAGAGTAACACTTATTTTGTTTGTTTTTATAAATACTTAATTTTTTATTTCCTGTTAGGGCCGTCATATATATGATAGATATAGTCGTAATACACACTTTGTGAAAAAGTCTAGTTTCTATCAATTAGATACACACTAAAAGAGCCTTAAGAGAGACGGACGGATGTATAGCGAAAGCTCAGTAGGTACCTACTAGGGTACCGTTGGGCAGCTTTTGGATTCGGAGCAATAATCTTAGTTTTTGTACTCAGGCTCATCAGTACCTAGTTGTTTGTATAGGTACCTAAGTACTTACAATCAAAAGTACTGATAACGACATCTCAAAATAACGATCCATCCACACATTTATCCATGCAAAGAAATAAAAACCAATACCTAAGCGTGTTGTACAAGGAAGATAAATCCCAAAATCCACGGAATCAATTTACAATTCGCCAATAACCGAGGTATTACGTTTCATCCGGGTAAATCCGCGAATACCCGGGTTTCGGGAAAAATACCCGGATAATTAATTACCTGGCTTGCAACTCGCTCGTTAGTTAAACAAATTATGTACATAAATTAGACATAATCGCTTGCGTGTCCGTCGTGTTTTTGGTGTGAGACGTTTAAGTTGAAATGATTGAAGGTTACGGTGAGCTTTTGTTTTTGCAACCTTTTGTTTAACTAAACGTTCGTACGTTTATAAAAATTTTAAGTTGTCAAATCTTGCCAAGATAATGTTATCTTCCAGTGATCGGATTAATTGAAAATCTGATAGAGATATGAATTTTGGATGGTAATGCAATCAAAGTTATCAAAAAATATAAAAAAAAATTACTTAGGTATATTAAATAAAACTACTTCGTGGAATGTATGTACGAGTATAAGTTATTTCTTTGTAATATGGGGTATCGTGTTTTTTGTGTAATAGAATGTTATTGCATTTTTAACTTATTTAGGTAAAATTAAAACAAAATGTATGCCTTAACACGATAACTACTCACGCTTGAGAACGATTATACTTGAAAAAATAGTGGGTATCACTTCATTACGCCTGCTCGGTACCATATACTTTTTTGGTATATTTGTACTGCCAAGAGATAGTTTTTATGAAATAAAAATGTTTATTAAATAAAATTTCAGCCTCAGTTCTACACGGTTAAAAGGTGTCATCTATAGATAATAAATATTACTTCATAAAAAAATAACCTAAAAATTATTCCTAAAGCATCAAACAGCGCAGTTTACGAACAGTTCCACCAACCATATTTCACATATCCCAACCCCAACGCTGTCGTACGTTGGCCAAACATCGGCCAATATGTCGCACTGGATTGATGGACCATTTGCATATTGGGCGAATGCTTATGCAAATATACAGAATATTAAATCCTACACGATCTCAATTGTAGATTATACTTTGTGATTTGTGATCGGGTTTTCGATTGTGAATTGGCATCGAGTGGCTTCCAATTTGTATTTGTTGACTTAATTTTTTGTCACGTCGCTTTTGTAAAAGTGATTTTTGTACAAATTGTGCCGGGTGGGCACGAAAAGCGCTGGTTTCGTATTTTTTTCCATTCGATTACAAATGCTTTGATATACAAGGTGCTACAAGTCGATCCGGAAAATAGTAGCTGGTGGTAAATATGAGTTACCCAAATGAAAATAGGGGCTTCATTGGTAAATGAAAATACCGCTAGATTATAAAATTCCTTGTCTTACGAATGATCTATTGATATACTTAACATCCCACTAATATTATTAAAGTCCAAGTTTGTTTGTAACCTTTTAAAGAAAGAAAGGAAGAAAGAAAATACATTCATTCACAACACAAGACAACAATATTATTAGGTACAAAAAACAACACAAAGGTATGTGTCATTGCGGTTGTGAATCGGACACTGGCTCAGCATAATGCTGAAGCGTTAAAAACACCCCAGCGCTGATTTTCAGCCAGCACCGTCGGCAACCGTACAACGTCCCTCTCAAAGAGAGTTTACTTTGACACTGGCGAAATTGTCCTATTAATTAGAGCCATATTTTAAAAGAGAAGAGACTTTAGTTTTATTTTACAGGACTAAATCATACGTGAACAAGCAAAACGGTAATTTTGTTATAATAACGCTACAAATAATCAGAAATTAAATGAAATAATAATAAAATATCGAATAGCAACGGCATTACGACACTTCACAAACTCTACATATAAAAAGAAAGAAACAAATGTAATAAAAATGAAAGCTTACGTTTATCGCTTTTATTACACAGATCGTAAAACTTGCAGCATATTCCTGGGAATAAAATATTACGTATACTTGTTTATATTTTCTTACAAGTTGTGGATTGGTTATGATAAAACAATCGTAAAGTATATAACTGCCGCAAATGTACGAATTTATCACCTTTGACGCTGAATTTTCATGGCCACTATAATAAACTGGTTACTTTGGAGTTATTCTACTACTCAAGGGTTCTTTACCCCTCGTAGTGAATCAGCAACTGCCAAGCTGACCTTACTCGGTAGACTCCGATAACTTCTACAGGAAGTAAAGACACGTGTCAAGCGAATGTCAAAGACTACTTAAAACAAAATAAAAAGTTTGTTACTATGAGTTTAAGGAAATTCGAACAAACGTACAATGAAAAGGTTTTATTTCTGATTCACCGTAGTCAGAATCTTTTCGAAATAAGTTTCGTGAATTCCCGTGGCAAGCAAAGAGATGTCACTTTGACTTTTTCTGTGAAATGGAAAATAAAAGTTTAAAAAAAAAATCAACAAAAAAATGTAACTGACTTAAAAAAACCTTGAAAATAATTCTCTACTAGTTTGAAGTAGGTGCCTCAGCACGAGCCAGCAGGAGTGGACCTATAATAATATGATAGTCGTCTACCTCACCTACACAATATATATTGGGCTTCAATCACTCCTTCTGGCTCGTGCTGAGGCACCGACTTCAAACTAGTAGAAAAATATTTTCAAGGTTTTTGAAGTCAGTTCCATTTTTTGTTATTTTTTTATAGGTTTTAGTGATGTGTAGCCAAAGTGCATCTCACAACGATTCCATTAAACTCAAACACGGCATAGTTATATTATTTTATGACAGAGTACCGGTACCTACGGTCTTCTTTATCAGGTCCAGTTCACCAAATGATACTTTCTGAATGTAAATACTTGACTTGGTGTTAAAAATACCAAAATCGCTATAGGTGTGCTTTAAAAATTTGAGGGTTGCCCTCGATTTCTCTAAGATCACAGCATCAGATCCCGACTTGGTGTCAATAGCATCACCTCGGAAGTATGTCCTTTAAAACAAAAAAAGAATTTTGAAATTCGGCCAACAATTGGCGGAGTTATCGTGTAACAAACACAATAAAAACACAGACTAATTGAGAACCTCCTTCTTTTTTGAAGTCGTTTGAAAAGTCGGTTTAGACGTTAGTCAGCCATGTAAATGCAACATAACAATAGATTTCACTATAGGACACTTTTATTTTTTAATTAATTAACTATTAACATGACTGCCTTAAAGAAAACACACATATTTCTTGAGAATGATAGAGGTATTCTATGGGATTATAGAGCACATTTTTTTTTGATACTTTCAGACTGCAAACTCTACCCATGTCAGGTTTTGGTTTTCACCGCTATTTTTTGCATTTACTCTTTGTGTCTTGGAAGGTGGTAAAAAAGAAAGAACTCTTGCTTCAAAACCAAAATCAGTCTAAGAGTCTCTCGACATCTATCTGTCGGCGACCGATCGTAAAATCCGCCAGATCACGAAATTCCTAGGCATATCATGAAATGGCGCATGGCAAAAGTTGGCCAGACATATCACGATGTGCCTGAGAAGCAATACGGTAGATCGATTATAGTAACGCATTCGTCAATATTCCTAGCTCTATACCGGGCACATCGTGATATGCCGAAAAAAATTAAAATTTAGGTACGACGAGCGAAGCGAAGAGTGGTTCTTAGTATGAATTGTGGCCACAAAGCAAGAGCCGAGCGAGCGAAGCGAGCATGCCGCGGCAGCGGCCGGTGAAGTGCCAGAACCGATATGGCGGCGTTTCATGATTATGCCTAGGAATTTCTCGATCTGCCTAAACATCACTAGGCAATTCCTTAAACGGTGAGTTTTTAACGATATAATATGGCGGATGTCCCTAAGCCAATTCATGAAATGGCGCCATATTTCATGATGTGCCTAGGAATTTCGTGATCTGGCGTATTTTACGATCGGCCGCCGACATATCCACACGGAATCGACCTAACAAGTTCACTGTCCCCAAGTAATGTTTTTGGAACTACTCACGTTCACTCTTTATGTTACGTAAGGTCTCGTTCCACACATCCACCCTGCTAAAACTAAGACCAAAAAAAAAGTTCAGCCAAAAAAAAAATAGTATAAAATTTCTTCCAAAACTAGTCGCGTAACATAAAAAAAAAATACAGCCGAATTGATAACCTCCTCCTTTTATGAAGAAGACTCTTGACTCTTCAAAATACTACTTATATGAATCATTATAAAAAATGACTCCTTAGAGAAGGAGGTTGTGGAGTCGTATTTAAAAATTACAGTATTTGCACCATATCAATCTGTAATCGCTACGGTTGAAACCGTACGTGAACGTTCGTTCAGCAGCTGATTCGGTTTAATGAATGTCGCAAAAATTAATTGACAATCGAATTTTTTTAAGTCTTTGACCATAATCGGCCAACGTTAGCAATGATTAGCAAATTAGTTTTAAGTATTATTGATTATAATATCATCAGGCCTACGCGTCTGTTCCAGACGAATTTTGGCGTAGCGCCTGTGCACAACGTCTTTGGTGACTGACCAGACCGATGCGAGAGCGACATGTTCGCCCACAGGCCAGACAAGAGAAAGAGACCTTTACTCAGATTTAAGGACTGCGCTAAGCGAGACATGGCCGCCTTCAAAGTTGACCACCTTGACTGGGAATTGTTGGCGGAGAAACGCACAGATTGGCGCGGACGTGTATTGGAGGGTCGCAAGTATTGCGATGAGGCCTGGCTCAAGGCACTTGCTGACAGAAACAGAAACGACACCAAGGTGGTTCTGATTATAATAATTATATATATAACTCAGTCTGTAAAGTATTTAATTGTATGGGCCAAGTTGCCCGAAGTAAATGGATTTATTATTGTTAATATTATTAATAATGAATGGCCCACGACTGATCTTCATCGGCACCGCTCGATGTTACTCCGAGATATAAGAATACAATGTAAACGTGTGAGTTTCCGAGTATCTAAGTCCTTTAACCTGCCCAACAGAACATATTCCTTAGAAATTCATGGCTAGGTTATGGTCTTATAAATTTGGTTCTCTTGAGTATAATCACAGCCAGTTACACATACAAGTCTAACGTACCTATCTGATATAATACTTAATATAGAACATGAAAGGTCAACCAAGCAATAAACAAAAATACCGACAGAGAAATATGCGAATGTTACATAAAAGTTTGCTTTATTGCTTCTGCCATTTTAGTCCAATGAAAGATGTACCTATCCTTATACTAGTAATAATCAACTAGCCTTTATTCTGGCTCTCATGAACAATTAGATCTGGTAGTTAAATTTAAATTTCGGGATTTTCCCTAAATTACCATGGGTATTCCCAAAATTACTCGTACATCATGTTCTTAATTTTAGTTTTATAAAGAGCACTTGTGCAAAATTAACATCTACACATTATAGGGGTTATGATATTATTAATATAAGGATTAATGCAAAGGTATGGATAACATTTGGTTATAGGTTTATTAAAGGTCCATGCCCCCCCTCCTGCCTACATGCATTATCCTGATCTCGTAATCTGATAGTTTAAGGGGAAGGTTGCTCTCGGGAGTTTACCTACAAGATTTGCCGTGGATGACAAAAAGATGACTGGAGGACAAAAAAAATAGTGCGGAAATAGATAAGTTTTGCTATTTAGCGTCATGTATGTCTTGTCTTTGTTCTATCGTTATAGTTGTGATGTTTTATGGCGTTTAATTAATGTATTTTCTTTATTTCTTTCTAATGCCTATCCTGCCAAAGCCAATGGGAGGAGATACTTGAGTCCAGGACTCTTCACTATGATGAATGTTAAAATTTCGGTGTAAGTGGAGACTAATTTCAAGCAGATCGCTTTCATAGTTTTTGAATTTAGATAGGTATTGTTTCTCAAATATAATTCTTTGATGAAGATCCCAGTAGGCTGAGAGAATATTCTGTCTATGATTTTAATGTTGGGTATCAGTATATCAAATTATGGCTTTAAATCGAGTAAATTTGAGGTAGGATTTTGCATAAATAATTCACGCTTGCTAAATTTAAATTCTAAGCCCATTTCTTGGAGTCAAGATTTAATAGTCGAAAGGTCAGACAGTAAGTTACGAGTATCTAAAGCACCTAGGGTTCCGTCGTCCAGACAAATATTGAATTTCGATTTTAAATCTTAAATAACGGTCAATAACAAAATTTAAGATTGCGGCACCTTGCTGAAATAACGTTATTGATGATGCATGATGATGGTCACGGCATTTGAGATTAGTGGAATCCACATAGCAGTGAAAAATGAAATTATAAACTCAAAGGCATTGTTCTCGACTTTTGTTAAAAAAATAAATAAATAAATCTGTTTATTTCAATACTTATTAACAAAAATCTTCCGCTAAGAGTCAGAGAGAGAGAGAGAGAGAGATCTTAATATTTAAAAATTGTGATGATGATTGTGTAAGCAAGGTGTCTCTATCTCGTATTGTCGATATTCCAGTCCACCGCAGGGTTCATCTGACAGGTAATTACGCAAGGCGTGGACGGAGTTTTCTTGGTTCGAAATGAGACTTTAATTTAATTTCTTCCCAAATTTGTCTACTTTTGAAGATGTTATACCTGTGTACATACTGTGTAAATTGTCAATTTAGTATTTCCAAAGTGACGTTTCAACCACACTGTAGTAACAGTGGTCTCGAGTTGAGCAGAAAATAGCAAAGTTCGTTATTAACTCCCGTGAAATACGAGTGAAAATCATGACAATTTGAAACATCAGATTTAACAACTCATTTCAATTATTAATCAAAACTAGTTACCTTAATTGGTTTTGGCTCACAGATAATATGGTATCCGCAAAGGTACGCTATATTCAATCAAACATAGTTTTCCTTAATCCAATCGGAGTAAAATCAAGTAACCGCAGTTAGAGCAAACGAGGCTTGGTACTAGGTAAATATTAAGCTCAGTCAACAAGCATAAAACTAACTCCATCTCCAAGTTCGATTCAGTTCCCGCGGTACTGGTTTGAGATTTAATTGGGCGCAAAGATGAAGTTTTCGCCCCTTTCTTACTATGTAGATTGTTGGATGTTCCACAAAGGAAATAAAACTTGAAGCCGGTTAGTAGAGTTTAGTTTTCATTGGATTTTGGTGTGTGTGTGTGTGTGTGTACTTGAATCCTACTAATATAATTAATGCAAAAGTGTGTGTGTGTGTGTGTGTGTGAATATTTGGTATGTATAGACAGGAAATTGGACAGATTCTTACGTGACAGGATGTAAATTATGCCAACTCTATCTAACGCAAGAACTTATCAGAGAGTGGTGAAACATGCCTTTAGCCAACTGTGAAAAAAATATTTTAGTATGACGCCATTTTATAAAACATTCTACACGAATCATCGCGAGCTTTCGCCACATTATTTGAATGCGTGTAGCCCGCGCTCGGCTGGAGAGCTTCCGGCAAATTTGACGCATACAGCTGTAAACCCCGTATGCAGGGGACGCGAGAGCGACAAATCTCTGGAGTATTTTCCGTTCTGACTTTAAAGCACATTGTTGAGGACTAAAACACGGTCTCCAAAAAAGAACGATTTTCTCCCCAACGCGTATCCGTTCTTTTTGCGACGTGGCCCGTTTATTGATACTTTAACGTGCATATTCTTCAAGCTATGTCAGTGACTTAAGTTCTTCGGCAAGTTTCCGTATTTTGGATTTTGTCCTGATAATCGTCCTAGGGAAGTTATGATATGCATGTAGATAAACGAACTTATGACATTTGACTTTAGATGTTATGCTACGTAACCGCAATATAATGTGATACGCATAAAAAAGCTACTTTTTATTAAATAGCTGGAAAACGAGCATGCGGGTCACCTGATGGTAAGTGATCACCGCCGCCCATGGACACCTACAGCATTATTAGGACTGCGAGTGCGTAGCCGGACTAAAGGAGAGAGGGAGAGGGGGGGAGGGGGTTGGGCCTCCTGATCTCCCACTCACCGGACGAAACACAGTAGCAAAACTACTATTTCATGCCAGTATTCTGTGGGAGTGTGGTACTAACCCAGTCGAGCCGGCCCATTCGTAGTGCATCCAGCAAGTGGTTCCAGTGAGGCTCTACCACATAGCTAATAATTAGTAATTATTACACCACATAGCTAATTTAATTATCAAAATATATCCGAGTCTTTAAGACTCTGCAGTCATAAGGGTTCTAAAGACTTAAACCCTTGTAATGAGCGTTATCCACAACTCAAGCCTCAAGAATATTTTTTACATAATAGTACATTACTGCAGAGGCCATGAAGTAAGGGATTGATGGACGAGTTCGAGGTAGACGGCCAAGTCGTAGACGAGGCCGGATAATACGAGTCCAGCAATCCCTGTTCTGGCCGAGGTTTGTATAGTGCTTTTCTCAAACAATGTGAGGAAATATTTCATCCATCCATCCATCCATCCATCCATCGCATCGCATCGCATCGCTTCACTTCGCATTGCATCGCATCGCTTCGCTTCGCTATAGATTACGAACGTTATTCATTTAGTTTTTCGACATTCTAGAAGTGTGTATCAAGCTTATGACATTTGATTTATAAGATGTTATGCTACGTAACCTATATTGCATCCATGCAAGAAACCGTCTTTGCGGCCTTTGAGTCGTTAAGCCTCGAGAGTCTTTAGGGTTCATGTCTTTTCACAACACTACTTGAGGCAATCCAGACGGATTCCAAAATTGAAAACCGGCCAAGAGCTTGTCGGACACGCCCAAAATAGGGTTCCGTAGCCATTACAAAAAAAACGGTCAAGTGCGAGTGCGAGCGACTCGCGCATGAAGGGTTCCGCACCTCCGTACAATGTTTTAAAAACAAATAGTTCAGCATTTTTTTTTATAAAAAATCTAATACGAGCTTTTTTGCTGGCGGTACTTTTTGCACTTTTTTTTACTTAATCAATTTTTTTTTAAAACCTTAATATCTTTTCAAAAGAGCTGTCGAACTACGTGCCACACATTGATGCGAGTAAAAAAAAAAATCTATTTCTGTTACGTGTATGGAGTGCCCCCCTATAAATATTTATTTTTGTAATTTAACTATAAAACTAAATAGCGGCTTTTACAAGACATCTGTGCTCCAAATTTCATTGATATACATCTTGCAGTTTTCGAGTAAAATGCCTGTGACATACGGACGAACGGACAGACAGACAGACAGACGGACTTGACGAAACTATAAGGGTTCCGTTTTTGCCATTTTGACTCCGGAACCCTAAAAATGATTTTTACAAAACTGTAATATTTTTAAAAGATCTACCCAACGACATCTCACACGACATATAGAAATATGAGAAAAAATATCATCTTGATTTTTATGTGTTGAAATACAACCCTATTTTTTTACTTTTATCTACCATTTTGCCAGTGTGGTCAAACAGTTTGGGAAAATCAAAATAAACCCCCATTTTAATTACAGAATCATAAAAACGTGCTTTATTTGTTTACTTTTGGCACTCTGCCCTCAGACTAACATCAGTGTACGCTCGCGTACACACGCGCAGCGCGTATTGCTGTGCAGTCGTGTACAGTCGTCTAATGGCGCGTGCTCACTAGGTTTTTAACTCCAACTCAAAGTGGACTATGGAAACAGACTTTACTCTGCAGTGAAAACGTTGTTTTTTTTTAATTTACAGTCCAATATAACGGCTCTCAAAGCTGCTTGGCGACAAAGCCCATATAAAAAGCAAAGAGCTCAAAGATACAAAAAAAAAACTAGGTTAATGTGTTAAGGATAACCATAAATCATTCTGTGTATTATTTTTCAACACATGATAATTATTGTGATATTTGAATCAGGCGTTACTTTGCTGAGGTCTAATAAATTAACAACAATTACTTTTCACGGGACTTATCTCGCGCTACAGTGCTTTTGATTTCATTGTATATAGCATGATGCGGGTGACAGACACTTGATGCACGTTTCGTTTCACTCAAAAAAAGTTGTAGCGGTCTAAATATATGGAAGTATATTTCAGTTGTAGCGTGAATATGACTGGCGTAAAATATTTGAACATATAGAACTATGTTATAAGAAAAGGTAATATGCATGTAATGTGTCGTTTAGTGATGGGACCTTCCTAATGGATCTTGAGTTATATCGGTCTCTTAAATAAAATTCATTAATGGACATCAATTATGTGAAGAAAGGTAATGCATGCTAATGTGTCAATGATCTTAGTAATGGGACCTTTCACTAAGTGTCTTGAGTAGATATTTCCGTCGTCTTCAGTGGCAAAGTAATCTAGTCGTAATTAATCGGAGTTAAATGCAAAACTTTGACTGCTCACTCGCGCGCGACCTTTTAAGGAGTAAAGTAGGTAATTGTTTTGTTTGTAGTTCATTATTATGATAACGTCTCGGAATAGTGACTGTCGCTTAACTATCACAAACTATATGACGAACGTGACTTGTCACCGCGCAAACTGAGTTTCGTGGTATCAGGCATTGGCTTCTTGTCACAGAAGTTTGACCCGGGCGAGCAAGCGGACGCGGCGGTTTATTGCTATTTCGTTCTATAATGACTTTCGAGTTGTTTTTTGGGTGTTTTATACAGTTAATAATAGCTTAAAATTCTTGTTTACATCGGTAAGAATAACAACGGGCCGCATCTATAATTAAGAACCCCTACTTAATTATTATTTAACTCTTGTTTACTATCTGCAAAAAGACTATGCAGACCATTATTAGCTCATAGACTTAAAGTATAACATTACTCGAGTCAAACGATTTTTTCATTGAAATAAAGAGCTTTAATTTTTTTTAAAGTAAGTAACTGACATTTTTAAACTAACGGCAGATGAAGCGTTACTTTTGGCAGGTCCACAGAAAGGAAATACAACCTTTTGACTTGCTCTTTTGCTACCATACGTGCAAGAAAAGTTTTTACGGGTTCATTTTGCTTGACTTCTACTTAAACGAATATTAATTTAAGTTTTACTTAGTCGGATTGAGTTTGTTCTGACGTTTTTATAATAACCAATAGGCTGTTCCCTCAACATCGGATCTTGCTTTTTTAGTTCTCGTACAGTCTTAATGTAAGTAGTGGCCTGGTTTTATCTCCAGACAGACGGACAATCGAATTGCTAGTGAACATTAAAATGGGTGTGCGGTTCTGATGCATTTATTTTTTACTGTTCCGTATAAGTAATTGAATTAAATACTGCAAACGGATTAAGAGCTGCTTTCGAAGGAGTTGGTGAAACAAATGATTTCAAATTCATCGGTTAAGTAAACCATGTACAACAAAAATAACTTTTCACTAACGTCATAAGCTTTTGGTTGCAGAATAGCACGGTAGTTGGTTTTACTTCACGAATATAGATTCCGCAAAATACATTTTAGAAATCTGTATCATCATCATCATCATGATCATCATCATAGTGAGTAACGTTCATACCAAACACCATTTCTCAAACGGTATCAGACTACCAGTTTTTATGTCTGGTAAAGGCGACTGTCAAAGTAACAGATAAAGCGTTTCTTATAAATAACACAGTTACATTAGTCTTATGTAATTAATTACTAATTACCTACTTGATTATATGCTGGAGACCATGAAAAAATAATGGACCGGTGTTTTGTTATTCGGGCTCAAACTTTGTATTTTGCAAAAAAAACACCGTTCAAAGTGAGCCGAAATAACCAAACACCGGTCCATTATTTTTTCATTATTGTTCTCCAACATATAATCAAGTAATTAGTAATTAATTACGTAAGACTAATGTAACTGTGTTATTTATTAGAAACACTTAATCTGTTACTTTGACAGTCGCCTTTACCAGACATAAAAACTGGTAGTCTGATACCGTTTGAGAAATGGTGTTTGGTCAGAACGTAACTCACCATTGAGCCTAGAAAAAAAAATATCCATCTAGTCTACAAATTTAAGAGGAAAGCCTTGGTCGCTTTACAATTGTATTGTAAAATAAAATTAATCTTTGGGAAAGGTGGTATGCGACCACAGATTTCTTCTAAAGTTCGTAGATAAGAATCGGACAAAAATATTTTCTTCCATTATACTTTTTCAGATAGTTTTACTTTTTTTTTACAAAAACTTTGGTGACAACCCAATTTTTATCTTCGCCCAATGTAGCTTAGAACTAAGTTATTTTTTTATTTTTCATTGAGATAAAAGCGACCTAACAATTAGTTAATGACAATTTCTCAACATTCTACAATGCAGTGCTACATACAAGACAGCAAAGTATAATTAGTGTAATTGGATTTTCAGACAGGATAATGGGAGCCAGCTGAAATGAGGAGATACGTAGAAGAGCGAGGGTTACCGACGTAGCCAAGGCAATGAACAGGCCATATAGCACGGAGAACAGATGGCCGTTGGGACCGAAAAGTTCTGGAGTGGAGACTGTGGATCGGCAAGCGCAGCGTAGGATGTCCACCAACGAGATGGAGCAACGCCTTGATTAAAGCCGCAAGCTCACGGTGTATGCATTGCAGGCTTCTTCCAACCGACTTATTATTAATGATGATTTTGTTTGGGCTCTCTAACTTGCACATTTTACTTAAAACGATACTTGAAATAATTAATACTTACCCTGATTTCACTACATTTTCCTAAATAACTCGAAAACAAAAGAAGATCGAGGGGCACACTTTTGTTCGCTTGGCCTGCTAGATTACGAACCGAGAAGAGTTTCGGTTTGTAACCTTTGATTTCGGCTGTACATACCATTTAACCGGATTTAAAGTTTTAGATGCTCATTCGACGCAGAATTTAACATTCCACAATATTTAATATTTAAAATGATATTTCCGGCCGATGTACCGTTTTTGTGCTCGAAGCCAAAAACTGGAAAAAGAGGAATTTCGTGGTTATTTGGCTCCCAAAAGTTATGCACACCTCCTAGAAAGCAAAGTGTGTACGCGATAAAATCTGACCATGCATAATCTAGTGTTGAAGCCGTGGTGGCCGAGTGAAGCCGTGGTGGCCGAGTGGTTTGACCTATGGCCTCTCAAGCAGAGGATCGTGGGTTCAAACCCCGGCTCGCACCTCTGAGTTTTTCGAAATTCATGTGCGGAATTACATTTGAAATTTACCACGACTTTACGGTGAAGGAAAACATCGTGAGGAAACCTGCACAAACCTGCGAAGCAATTCAATGGTGTGTGTGAAGTTCCCAATCCGCACTGGGCCCGCGTGGGAACTACTGCCCAAGCCCTCTCATTCTGAGGGGAGGCCTGTGCCCTGCAGTGGGACGTATATAGGCTGGGATGATGATGATGATAATCTAGTGTTACTTTGCAATGAATGCTAATTTTCAAGAAGCACTTAAGTAATTAGTGGTTATGAAACTACATAATGAAAATACAATCATAGTAAAATGCTAGAGCGTCTGTAACTTTTAGATTATGTATTTCACTGTGCCTAAATTATTTTGAACAGCATTTTTTGATAATCTTCACTAATTTCCAAATTTACTACCACAGTTGTGTATTTATACTTACACAAGCTGTTTTAAGCTCATCATCTTTCAAAAAAAACATATTGTTCTTACTGTTTTCTACTTGGGGGAGTCAGGAAAACTTTCAAATCCAAGCACCTAAAGTAATTTATATATGAGAGGCATTTTTCTATCAAAAAGGCAAATCCACCAAAGTTAAAACACTTCCGAACTACCTCAATCTGAAGTAAATTCAAAAAATATTAGCTATTGTGAAAAAAATGTAATAAGCCATAAAGTAGATTATCCAATTGACAAGATTTCATATTTCTAAGACTATAATTTGATTCGTTCTCTGTTGTTTGGAAAGAGAAGGACGCTGATAGTTTAAAAAAATCACTAGGATTATTAATTTATTAATTACATTTTTTTTAAGATGTCTTTATTCTAAAAGGGCATAATTCCAAAAGTACCACACAATACATCCATTACTTTTGTCTAGTCTCTATAAAAAAAATAGTGATGACATAAATCTGACGTTGATATACTTAGGCGGTTTGGTTCTTTCTTGCTCTGAAACTTAAAATATTAGATTTCTATGACGATTTTGCTTACTAATAACCAAAACTTATACTGGACTGTAAATAAATACGACACCTGGCCTTCTTACGGATACGGCGGATGATCATAACATTGACGATTTGGAACGAAAATGTTTATCCGGTGCCTTATGAATCATTTTTGCAATTAAGCACGAAACAATATTTGGTATATTTCGAATCGGTATATACTTCGTCTATCCATTCGGGTCTATCCATTTCGATCACAACTACGGGCTGCTAAAATCTTGTTTGAATCTATAACACTAACACGTCGGTCGTTCGTTATTCGTCAAGTGTCAATTCAATATCAATGTCAAAGTAAAAATTATTACAGATCTTTTTTCTGGTGAAAAAGGCAATGAAAAGATATCTATTCTGTGGTATAGTATTGCTAAATTCAGATATATATTTTTAATTTCTTGTATTTTTTTAAATATGGAGAAATAAATAATTATAATCAATATCGTCACTACTTAAAAATAAACTCGTATCTCAAAGTAGATAATTTTTCTGAGTGAACCTTATGAACATTACGAGTACGTCAAGGTTCAATTTTGTTGACATAATATTGATTTTAGATACGAGCTTTTTTCAAAGTAGTGACGATATTATGTTTCCGTGTTTAGGAGGCAAAAACTCTTCGATTTCCTGTAGTAATTTTCCAGGTGTCAAAAAAATGAAGTCTCGTCAATTTAAGAGTATATAATTTTTTTACATAAGCTGGCAAAGACCGTCAGAAGACGTTTTTCAAAATAATTAGGCACTTTAAATATATAAAGCTAAAACTCACAGACGCCCTAACTTTTCATTATGAATAATTTTTATGATGTAGTTTCATAACCACTAATTACTAATTACTTAAAAAAAACGGCCAAGAGCGTGTCGGACACGCCCGAAATAGGATTCCGAAAAAATTAAATAATATTTTTCTAAGGATTTCGTATTTTGTACGGAATATTCCAAGTTTAGTATATTTTTTATACTTACCTTAGGCTGCTATTTACTCTTAAAATACTAATAATTCTTAAGAAAACTTAACCGTTAAAGTTGTCCTTGTAAGTTAGTTATATTTACTACCATCCTATATTTTATCAAATTTTTCCACCCACCGGTTTAGATTTTAGAGGACGAGGGGGCGCTCGATTTTTTTGAAAATTTTGCACTTTAAAGTTGAATATTATGCAAACAAATCACTGAATCGACTTAGCAACCCCTTAATGGTTTTAAAAGACCTATCCAATGATACCCCACACTACAAGATTGGATGAGAAAAGAAAAACACCCCCACTTTACGTCTGTGGGAGGTACACAATTTTTTTTTATATTTTTTTATTGTACCAGTTTGTCGGCATAGTTTACATATATATTCGTGCAAATTTACAGCTTTCTAGCATTGATAGTCCCTGAGCAAAGCCGCGGACGGACGGACAGACAGACATGGCGAAACTATAAGGGTTCCGTTTTTGCCATTTTGTGCTGCTTGAAAATTAGCATTCATTGCAAAGTAACACCAGATCATGCATGGTCAGATTTTATCGTGTTACACACTTTATTAAAACGATTTCCAGCTTGCTGGAAATTAATTCTTCGAAAAATTCTAATTATCTTACCCCTTAGATAGTATTTAATTATCTAAGTCTTACCCTATTAAAACAAATGAGGTTTGTTATAATTTTCTCGGTAGAGTCTCAAATATTTTTCATGGTCATAAATATGATGTATTACGTATACTTAGGAACTTCATATTCAATTCATGTTACGCGGCGTGAATATGCCATCATAAATACATCGCGTTCCGTGCAGAAGCGAAAACATTCATTATGTCCAAAGAGCGGGAAAACACGCGTGCTTACCCGCTTTCAGACTGGCATGGTATATTTTTATCTCTTCTTATATGAAACCAGGATATGAAATTGTCTGAACAACAAAAAACAAGACAATGGACAAGGAAAAGCCAAAAATTTCATGTAAGTATTGTATTCTTGACTAGTCAATCAGAGCGTCCCAATGACCCTATTTTATTACAAGGTTTTATTTCGTTTCACCTGTCCCGTTGTCTGTCTGTCTGTTTGTAATGACATCTTGCAAGTTAAATTCGACCAACTTACAGAAGTTGAATTGACTTGAAATTGGATATACTTATGTAACTTGCGTGACAATATATATTATCTGGTAGTGACATCCTGGTAGTCCGGCCAGGATCGTCTCCACAGGACGGGACTCTTCAATAGTTAATGGCATCGTCTTGAAATGTGGTATACAAATTTTGTTTGGGTGACAATACAAGTACAGTCAACAAAAAGTACAGTCAGCAAAATGAAATTTTTACCAAAAACTTATTCATTCTTCTTATATGGAACCAGGATATTAAATTTCGTGAACATTAACAAGGAAGCCAAAATAATGTATGTAGGTATTCTTGACTGGTCAAAGATAGAGTTCCAATAAGTAATCCTGTTCTAGACTATAAATGCGATAATATTGTCATCTATATTATTGTTTTTTGTGTTTGGTGGTGGTACTGTTGGGACCGTTAATAAATCATTTTTCTTTCTTCTATTTAGTTATAGGTACAAGCGTTATTTTGATCTTCTGCTTTCCTAATTAATGGAGCTCTTCATGTCCGTCCCAGCCTATATACGACCCACTGCTGGGCACAGGCCTCCTCTCAGAACAAGAGGGCTTGGGTCATATTTCCACGCGAGTCCAGTGCGGATTGGGAACTTCAGACGCACCAATGAATTGCTTCGCAGGTTCACACAGGTTTCCTCACGATGTTTTCCTTCACCAAAAAGCTCGTGGTAAATTTCACATGTAATTCCGCACATGAATTTCGAAAAACTCAGAGGTGCGTGCCGGGGTTTGAACCCACGAGCCTCTGCTTGAGAGGCGATAGGTCATAGATACCACGACTTCATATGTGACTACTTAATGAAGCAATTTTGACCAGGAAAAAAGGAACACACCGCATATATTCGGTGAAATTACTGGCACTTGAGGTATGCCATCTTAGGCCTCAAGGTTGGCAACGCATCTGCTGTCCCCGTGGTGTTGCAGGTTTCTATGGGCGGTAGTGATCTCTTATCATCAGGAGACCACTTGCTCGTTTTCCATACAATCGAATAAAAAAAATTGTTTAGTAGGTTTCTAACAAGGAATCCGCCTTATAACTATTTATAATAATCGCTTCACCTGTAATTTTTAACTCAACAAGAAAGACTTCTTTTGTATAAAAAATCCCATGCAATTTTTGACTTTATTTTATTTATAATCATATGCATTTAGTGATCGATCATACCCTCACACTGTGAATTTTCTAGCATCATTAGCGTTATGATTCAAGATATACACTGTCCCGTTACAGACGGACACTCAGACGGAAATAGGCAGCCATTGCACAGTCAATCCAGATCATGTCAGTCCGCTGTTCGCATGAATACGTGTTCTCAGTTCTGGGGATTCCGATTGCCAACAAATAAAAAATAAGAAGATTGTGTGTTCACAATCGCAAAATGGATCTGAACAAGAAAAAAGCCAGTGTAGTAATAATTATTTCTTGTATTCTAAAGAAACGTGTCAAGAGAAAACGTTGGGTCAAACCATGGTTACTGAAAAGGAATATTTAGACGCATCTGAACTTGTTACATGAAATTTATAGTACTGAAGAGGGAGAGGCCTATGCGAATTACTACATAATGAAGTAGGCATGCGTTGCGACTGCTGAATGACGTAAACTGACAATATTTCACATTAGACGCTCAATGTGGATCGCGATCAACGGATCGAGATCATTGATTTAATTTCAACAAATCTAGATAATTTGTGATTGATTTGTGAATTTAACACATTAGACAGTCAATCTGGATTATGATCATTGATCTCGATCACGGATCTCGATCTAGATTGAGTGTGTAATGGCTGCCATATAGTTAAACATACATCAGATCCTTAGCAATAGTGTCCCGTTAGCACTTTTAGACACCGTACTCTACTTTAGACACCGTACTCTACCCTCACAAAGATGCAAGAAAAGCGCTCAAAGTAACAAGTTCTCAGTTACACTTTATCCTTGGAAAAACTAAATGAATGGAGAAGGGTACGACGCGCGATGTGGCGGGATCAGCCCACAGTTTATGATGCCACGTTTGGGTCACGGAATAACATATATTAAAATTTAAGCTGGTTCCTGGCATAGATCCTGTCTTTACTAGCTTTTAAAATAACAAACTAAAGCGGCAATTACACTGCGTCGTTCACCTAATGCGGTCGCCGAATTTGTTTCAAACTACTTCGGCGAACGACTGTCGCCTTTACATTAGTCTGTCCGTCTACTGCGGCGGCCATATTAAGGCGGTGGCAGCTGTCGCTCGCTGAATGCCGTGTTCTTTACACTTTTGCGGCGAACGACTCAGTTTAATTGCCGCTTAATTCATGCCCTTTCATGTTCTAAGAATGGTTTTTTCAGCATTCAAAGTTAAAGTCAAAATTATCATCATCATAATTTTAGCTTATATTATTTACCACTGCTGGGGTTTTCTCTCAGAATTAAATGAAAGTCAATTTAGGCTATAATAGACATGAATATGAATGTAAAAAAAAAACTACCATTAGTTCGGGAAAACCTTTCGAAAGGTTAAGTTTTTGGTTGAGAACAACCCGGCAAGGAATTGACAATGAAGGTTTACAATGTTATTTAATGACTTACATCACAAATATTAAACACAACACAGTAAATTCGCTATTTGAAGTAAGGCATTGCCAATGTGGATCGGAACTCTTTCCTAACATCTCTGGAATGTGGAGTCCTTTTATTTGATTCACAAATATAAGCCAGAAATATTGAATTATTAAAAACGCAAAACCAGTCCGTGCCACTCTAAGTTTTTTAAAAATGGAACTGAAAGAACTGGCAATTCTTTGTTCTAGAGTTTTTATTAATTGATTGTATAGCTCGAATTCTTTTGTACCCAAGTCATATTTCATTCCGAAGTCGTCCAAAGGAAGAATGTCAAGTGTAAGTAGGACCAGACGTATTGTAGTTCTTCGGCTTTGAAATTGGGCCATTTTGAGTACTTAATATCAGTTGAAATTTCGTAAAGTCTCTTTCTTAACGTTAATAACCTAACCAACAAAGTTGGAAAACCCCCGACTTTGTCACTTCAAAGTTCAATATCTCAAAAACGGCTGAACCGATTTTGATAAAACATGTCTAAGAACCATCGCTAGAAAACCTGCTTCCACCCGTTTAAGAGCTACGGTGCCACAGATAGACAGATACATACACAGACACACAGACACACATAGCGGTCAAACTTATAACACCCCTCTTTTTGCGTCGGGGGTTAAAAACGTTACAAAAGATATTTTTTAAGATATTTTAAATAAATCATAGAAATTATTAACAGCGTTAATTTGAATTTATTAAACGAGAAAGAAAATTATAACTATGCTATAAATAGACTAGCGTTATTAGTTTTTTTTTTTTCAGAAACTGTCGCATTTATAATAATTAGTCGGATTATGTAGAGCTTGCCATAACTCGTAGACGCTAAGTAGTTCATTGACTAGAACAAAAGTAAATTTATAAGTTTATTTTTACATGGTGCCATCATCATCAGCCGAAAGACGTCCATTGCTAAACAAAGAACCCATTTAGAACGCCACAATAAACGACAACTCGCCCCTTGTATCCACCGATTACCCACAACTCTCACGATGTCGTCAGTCCATCTAGTGCAAAGCCGGCCAATGCTTCGTCTTCCGGTTTGTAGGCGCCACTCAAAGATTTTTCCGCGGAACCATAAAACAAATTGATAGAATTAATAGCCATTCACGGTTGCGCGATCCTCTTCGCTTGGCTTTAGACTCTTCGTTACTCACATAGGACTGAAATTTCGATAACATATAACACTGGAGCAGGGCACCCCGGGGCGCGTAATTAACTCAAGGCAGTGACTTGACACAACGCTATTAAAAACTTCTTCCGCCTCACAATGGGCTATGAAAAAAGCGATTAAGATATCAATTCAGGCCCTGAAATACGCACAACCTGTCCGAGACAATGTTGATAAATGAGTAATGCTGGCAACTGAGGGCTACGATTCTTTGGTTTTGCGGGGTTTATTTGGTGTGAAACATTATAAAATTACTTCGACAGTAATTCAGTGCAGTACTATAGTCAAAGAAACTGATTCACCTACCAGTGTCGTGAAACTTTTGTGCTACTAATTAACATTAGTACAAATCAACGCACGTAAAAAGAGCTCCTGGCGATATACCTGCGCAGTGAGCGAAATACGAACCAAATTGGCGGCGGAGCAGTGGGGACGCGGGAGGGGGCGTAGGATCGCGCGCGGCCGTCACGCCATTGGCTTGTTAGTTGAAAGATGCGCAAGCAGACGTATCCGCTCCACTAGCCACCCAGAGCTCTTTTTATGTGCGTTGACTTGGATATAACTTGTAAGGAGGCGATCGAGGAGACGAGTGAAACTCACGAATGATGCGTAAATACTGTCTATTAACATAAATGAATTCTTATTATATAGGTTACATATTGGGAGAGTGTGCGTGTGGCGCAGCTCACACTACACCTCTCCCCTGGGAAAAGAAAAAAAAATAGTTAGATTTTTTTTTGTACAAAGTAGAAAGTTTCAAAATAAAGCAAACACTTAAGTAACAAGTTTAAAAAAAATATATAATTATATTAAGTAGTAAATTTGTGCTTGAATCATGAAATTCAAGAAACAAAGAAATAGACTTATCCTTTTTTTTGACAATAGCTTATACAGGGCGCTAGCACGCTTATGACTAAAACGAAATGTAAAAAAAACTTTTGCTTAGGTACTTCTAAATTTGCACTCTTTGTTGACGAGACTTTGATTATTGTTAGTACTAATTATAACGCAGTCACTATTAAATCAATGAAACTTAACGTTATTAGTAGGTAGGTACTTTATTTTAATAGAAATTATCTAAATGATAAAATTTATTCTTAATTAACCTTACATGTCCAGAAAAAAATTACTGACTACGTACTGTTCGAATGTTCGGTACTGTGCTCTCTGATTACTTCTCTTTATCATAAATATATAACATAACAACTTAAAAAAAACTTTTGTCTCGTAAATTCTTCGTTCTGTTTGTACCATTTTTTTAAATGTCTTTTTCCTTATATACTTTCTTACATAATCATTCTGTACTTTTCATATCTTTAATTATAACTCATTTCATACATCTTATACTTCTTATATTTATCAGTGTGCTACTTTGGCATCACTTGTCATTCAAGGTCAAGGTCCACAACACATTTATACATTTCGTGTCCGGCCGGACTTTTCCTTCATATTATTTATTTGTTCAGGATATAAGGTTTTTTTTTATATACTTTCGTGCGCGCACATTCATAATTATACATTTATAATAACATTTACTCAGGTAGTTCATTTAACACTTCCTTTCTTTTTTCTAATCATACCATGTGTCCAAGAATCGTCCACGAGTGGTAGCTCGACCAAAACATCATGATCCAATTTCAAGGATTCAGCTACCTGCCCTTATATCCTGGTGGACCTTGGATTATAACTACTTCCTATCCTATACCCTCTCAGAAAGAAAACGCATTCAAATATCTCACAAAATACTCATTCATTTAAAAACTTCGACTCACAAGAATTCCATCAACTTTTAAGAGTGGCCTTCTTAACAGCTAATGATAATCCTGATTGTTTCCGCTTTCCCAACCACATACCTAGCATTAAGCTCTCTTTCAAAATCATACGATATCCTAATCAGTCAAAACTTTTCCTTTCCTAATTTAATACATAAACGTCATTCATAACTCAAAACCTACTTTACTTACGTTTCCTCTTATTTCATATTCTAATACCACCAAAAAAAAAATGTAAAAAATAACTCTTTGTAAAAAATGTTTAAATTGACTCTTTAATAAAATTAAAAAAAATAGCAAGTGTATAACTAGTGTATATTATTTCTTTCGGCAAATGTAACTTTTTAATTGTCTAATTACTATTGACTTTTGCACTAATAATTTGAAATGGAAGCCAGGTGATCAAACTAGCAACAATAACAAATTATTTTCAGATCATCCTTTTTATCCGTCTGCAGCTGAATAAAGAGGACAATCATGGCTATTTAAAATAATAATAAAAAAAATCTAACATTTATTTTTAAACTGCTAAGTTCATGTAAAATATATTTCATAACGTTATGAAAATAACCCACCCCGGTATGCGATTCAGTTTCCTAGACTGTACCTAATAATGATACAGTCAAGGACTTTAGTTCATGAGCCACCATGGGCATTAATTACGACTTTCATTGTTAATGAGGGCTATCGTTTTTTGTCTTTCTAGATGGCGCCACTGTTAACAAAAACATCACTTTAAGTGTGGCTTTCAAAGTCTGTTTTACGGGCGTGAAAACAAAGTTTAGATTAAAATCATGTTTCATACACCTTAAAACCGTACTATTAAAAATATTGAGTAACCACAGTGTTGCATAGTCCCGTTTTGTTAGGAAAAAAGGGAGGACAAAAGTTTCCGAAAGACAAAACTGTCTCAAAACACATTCATTGCCCCGTAACGCATAATTGCCATAATTAATGTCAGGTAATGCAAAATATTCACAAAATTATTCTAATTATAAATAAACCCGCGTAGCTCGCCAAAAACTATGAGATTTGACATTTCGGAGACCTCACGCTACACTAGCGCCTCTAGCAGCGAATTGATACGCGATAGCCCTCATTAATGCGATGTCACTATAACCCGCATACTGTGAAATGGTTCCATGGTGGCTCAAATCCTCGTCCGTACCACATTCATTTACTTTAATTGAATAGTGCTTGTGTTCACTCAAAACTATAACTAACAACAATCATGACAAATATGACTTTCGTAAATTATGTCACCTAGATACGCAACCACATAATTTATTAGAAATCACTCCCCGCGCCGCTACTCACGAATAGTAGTGGCCCAGTTGTAACCCTTTCAGTAGCGACAACATCACTATTTATAATGCGGCTTAATTAAGGACTCGGTACTTTTAAATTGCCAGATAATTTTCGATTGACTTAAACTCTCAAATGGTTCGAACTTCCGGGAGATATAATTATGAAATTGAGCTGAAACTTCCCAGGAAAATCAAAGGGCTTTAAGTCAACTGACAAATTAGGTTTCCGATTTTAAATTATGGATTTTAATTAAACTGTCGTTTAAATTTTGTTGTTCAATAATATTCGTATAATTAGATACTTGAACAAAAAGAGGCGTAAGAAAAGTCAAAGCCAAAGTCAAAGTATCTTTATTTGTAAACATAGGTGGTTACATATACACAAGGTGTTATAGCGTAATTATTGGTATCACTATGTTTCGCTCACAGGCATACAAATAATTTGCAAGTTTAAATGTACCTAATGCAAAAATTATAAAATTAAAATCGTCAAAAATAAATAAATTAAATAACTTAATACAATACATTTGTAAAAACAAACCATGTCAAACTATTTAATACAATACGTTATAATTAAATTGTGAGTGTAGATTTATTAAGATAGGCCAAATTAATTTTATAATGTCATAATAATGTCAAAAATTTCTTACAACTATTAAGTGATCATCGATTCTATAATATTATGCCTTCTCCTCACACTATTTATACAGTTTAGCTTTGTTTTATTATAATGTATTACAACTTTGCGTATGATCATAATAATTATTTATTATTGGTATCGGAAGATTTGTTTCTCATAAAAACACGTGACACTTGACACGTAGACACGTGAAATATTAATAAAAATAGTTTTTTTCGGACACTTTTTGCCTCATTTGCCACTACTTAATTACTAAAACCTATTTTTGCGACAGCTAAATAGGGAACTTTTAAAGTGAGAGTTCGGTTTCCAGAAAAGTTACAAAGCAATGAGTCACTTGGAAGGGTTCCTAGAAAACAATTTAAACGTATAAACGTTACTTTATTATCTAAAAGAGCTTTGTCTACTCAAGTGGATATACAGAATACCTGAATAAGCTGTTTTATATGCTGACTAGTATAACAAGAAATTAACCCGCACTCAGAAATATCAATGAATAATAATGTAGAGTATTACAAAATTTTTACTTGTTCGCAGGATTAAAAAAAATGTGCTGCTTATTTTGAAGGAATGCATATTTTTATGGTTCCGTAACTCCTTATTGTGGAAAATCACTGAGATCGGATGACATGAGTCAGATCCGTTTTTGCCAAATTCATCAATTCGCCAATAAACGTCATAGTTTGGCGAAATTAGTGATGTAACTAAAATTATCCGTAAGTTATTATTATTATTAATTAACTTTTTTGATAATAATAAATAAAAATAAAAATTAAGATGATTGTTTAATTACAAAATCACATCGTTTAGTAATAATTTCATAAAAATCATCAACGCTTAAAACACAGCAAACTTTTTTGTTTCAACACGTCTCAATTGTGATTAAACCATTGTTCAAAGTCGATTTACACTTCGTGACCGTACATTGTTTATTTTTGTCGAAAACCAGCCCAAGTACCTTTCTTGGAATGGACGTCGGTCTAATTTGGCACATCTCCAAAAACTTCTAACTCCTTGTTAGCAGTAAGGCTTCGATGACTCTAAGTTGGAATGCACTTTCGAATTATTTTCAAGTTGCTTAGCACTGTTTTTATTTTAATGTTGCTCCTAGTGTTTCGCCCGTTACAAGCTTTTATTTAACTTGTAAGAACCTTGATTTGCTATGTTGTTTTCATCGGTTTACATTGTTAGGGTACCCTCATCTGGCATAATCTTATTTACCCGAAACTTATTTAGCATACGACGTATCGCATAAAGTTTTGCACTTTTATTTCACATAAAATGTACTTGGCATAAGAGTCATTTCGTATAAGATTTATTGGTATAAGTAATTTCGCATAACGAAACCATTGCTCTATTTTTCCATAAAAACTCCACACATAAACGAATTGTTCACAGAAAATTAGGTTAGGTTGGGTTAGAACTGTGATCTTACAAAGTAACAAACTGATATCAGCAAAGTAGCTCTCACTCACACCACAGAAGGTTTATTAAGAAAAACTTAAGTTATATTTTTCTAAGGATTTCGTATTTTATAGGGAGTCACCCAAGTTTAGGTATATTTTATACCTTAGGCTACTATTTAAGGGTAAAACTGCTAATAATTCTCAAGCAAACTTAGCCATTATAGTTTCCTTGAAAGTTTGATATACTTACTACCATCCTAATTTTTTTTAAATATTTCCACTTCCGATTTTAATGAAAATTTGCACTTTAAAGTTGAATATTTCGCAAAAAAATCAATAAATTGAAAAATCGTCTTATCAAACCCCTAATGGTTTTAAAAGACCTATCCAACGATACCTCACACTATAGGGTTGGATGAGAAAAAAAAACACCCACACTTTAAAAAATTTTTTTTTTTTAGTTTTTAATGATACCATTTTGTCGGAATAGTTTACATATATATCCGTGCAAAATTACAGCTTTCTAGAATTGATAGTCCCTGAGCAAAGCCGCGGACGGACGGACAGACAGACAGACAGACATGGCGAAACTATAAGTAAGAGTTCTGTTTTTGCCATTTTGGCTCCGGAACCCTAAAATCGAGGTCAAACGATTTGACTTTTGGCGATACGACAACATTTAAGTAGCAATACAATATTGAAATCAGCACAAAAGTCTTTGTCTACAAATACTTGTGTTTTAATTTGAAACATAAATTAGTAACGCCATTGTATCATTGCCAAAAATTTGCTACTCTTTAATTTTTCAGAGCTACCAGGAATAAGAAATATTAAAGTGAATCGTAACAACAAAGGTTCCAACACCTTCTTAACAAAGAATGTCTCTAAAAATGCCGATGAAGAAAAGCTTTCAAATCAAATAAGGCTTTCAGTAAACTCTTTTACTTAGCGAGCTCTCTTAAAAATCCATTTAAGTGAACACGGCACCTTCAATTGAATTTGGGACGAGAAAACGTGGGATAGGTTTTTAACAAGTTTTGAAATATCCTACTGATGATAAAACTTCGGCATTTACATCAGCTTTGAAATGATAATACTTATTGATAATGATAATAAGTATATGAAATATATCTATAAGTGACTTACACAATACAATAGGTACAATGCAATGACTATATTTACGCCACAAATAGAAAGCGATGCAGAAAACGAGTACACACAGAGAAAATTACAAGTAAAAGGAAAATAAATAAATTGAGAAGTGTAGTTAAGGAAACCGACCAAGAGCGTGTTGGACACGCCTAAGATAGGGTTCCGTAGCCAAAATGAAAAAATCAAGTAATATTTTTCTAAGGATTTCTAAGGATTTCTAAGGATTTCGTATCTTCCAAGTTTAGGTATATTTTATACCTTATACTGCTATTTACTCTTAAACTGCTAATAATTCTCAAGCAATCTTACCTGTAATAATTTTTCTTGTAAATTTGATGAGCTTTCTACCATCCTGTTTTTTTTTCAAATTTTCCCACCCAACAGTGTAGAATTTAGAGGGGGGACTGAATCGAAAAATCGTCCTGGCAACCTCACAAACCCCCCGCCCATGGTTTTAAAATACTTATCCAATGATACCTCCATAAGGCTGACATAGTCACATTTGGTGTGCTTAAGCCTCGTTAGGAGCTATCCTAAAAAAAAATATTTATTATTTTTTATTTTACTACTTTGTCGGCGTGACTAATATGTATATTGATGCCAAATTACAGCTTTCTAGTACTAACGGTCCCGGACAGACATGGCGAAACTATTAGGGTTCATAGTTGTCTACGGAACCCTAAAAAGTGCATTTTAGGAAAGTATATTTTGCGAGCCTAAACCGAAAATAATTCTGAGAAATGTAACCTTGAATCATTAATAATTGATTTCAAAAGTTTTTATAATAATTTCTAACTTCGTAAGTCTGGTAATCGTTACACTACAACAGATCTCAGGTATACAGTCGAGTTCATAAATTTGTGAGCAAAAATTTGATAAAAATATCTGAACACGACTCTATTGTTAATGACGTAGAAGCGTTTTCAGATATTTTTGATCCAATTTTTGCTCACAAGTTTATGAAGTCGACTGTAATAGGTTACTCGTTTAATTTAACAACTAATCTAGTAGGTATTAATAAATATAATGTTTGAGGTAAAATAAAATAAGAAGCAAGCCATAAAGTCCAAAACAAGATTTATATACTTACAATGGGACGCTTAACGAAACATGGTAGGTAATTTTCAAAATTTGATGTATGTAAGTAATAAGTACCTATATTAGGGTTCCGTAGCCAAAATGGCAAAAACGAAACCCTTACAGTGTTGAGCCATTTTTACATACATCAAATTAGTATAAGTATATTAGGGTTACCTTACCTTTGATACCGAATACCCAGATACAATATCACAGATTTTTGAAGCCGAGTCGACCTTTTGCGATGGACCTTATCCATCCATACTAATATTATAAATGCGAAAGTGTGTGTGTTTGTATGTTTGTCCGTCTTTCACGTCGAAACAGAGCAACGGATCGAAGTGATTTTTTGCATAGGGATAGTTTAGGGGCCAGAGAGTGACATAGGCTACTTTTTATCCCGGAAAAATGCGCAGTTCCCGAGGGAACAGCGCGCGATAACCGAATTCCACGTGGACGAAAAGAAAAACCTAGTAATTAAATATTCAATTGAATTAGTCATCGTTAGGTATAGAAATAAGTGTAATTGTTAAATACACACCAACTTGGGCAAGTGTCGCATCGTAATTTTATTTTATTTTATTTATTTAGGTTTGCCAACAGGTAACATACCGTAAGACATGCAGTACAAACATAGGTATAACAACTGGAAGAGTATTTACCCAATTACAGGCAAACACAGCATGCAGTTTAAACGTAAGCAGATCGCTTATTAATGCTGACTTATACTTAACTTATTATATACTTATACTATAAGTTGGGAACTTAGGAAACAATAATAATAATAATAATAATAATAATGTTTATTGACAAAAAGTTACATTGTTAATAGTTATAACATGAGATGTAGGGTGATTAGTCTAAATATATACGACACCCTGGTGTCTAAACTAGGCTGAGCCTGTGTCTTAGACACCAGTTTCTTCCTATGACATTACTAATTGGCGAATGCGATTATTAACTACCATAAATAGTGCAACAATAAATAACAGAAAATAAAAACAATTACGTAAAATTAAATTACATTGTGGGTATCAATCTAATATAAATTAATATAAGAGGGTAAGAAGCATTGAGTTCGAACCAACTGGCAAAACAGGTATAAGGTACAACCACTGAAAGTTAGAACTCAAAATTCTTGTCATTAATTTAATTATAGTTTTAATTTTATTCGAAGTGTGAATTCAAAAAGAGACTTCTCCGCTCCGCGTTTAAGCGTGTTTGTGTGTGTGTGTGTGTGTGTGTGTTGTGTGTGCGTGCGCGTGTGTGTGTGTGCGCGCGTGTGCTTGTGTGTAAAGTGTGAATTTATTTTGTCCTTGTAAATAGTTTTTCAATGTCTTCATAATTTGAGTTTTAAGCCAAGCTGTTACTTTATTTTTGAGTTCTAATGAACTTAGGGGGTATATATTGATGATTTTATTAATTCTGTTGTAGAGTAAAGGGCCAAGGACACATTGAAACCTTAGACAAAATGCCGTTTTATATTTAGGTAGCGGACAGACCCTGCCCTTACGTCGACCCATACCACTGGCAGGGGTAAATTTAAGTTTAGAGTGTTGGAGATTAATGTTTCTCTTATAAACAGTTGCCTAATCGACAAAACATCACAATTGGCATATAATTGAGTAGTTGGATAACGAAATGGTTTAAATGTCATTACTTTCAATAAAGCTCTTTGAGCTCTTTCAACCTTTAACAGGTGAGTCTTGGCAGCACCACCCCATGTGGTTAAACAGTAAGTAAAGATCGATTGTGCCAAAGCATAATACGTTGTTTTTAACAGTTTGTAGTCCACAATATGTCTAAGTGTTTTAAAAATATATATAAGTTTCCTAGACCTATCTGCCATTGCATCAATTTGAGGCTTCCAAGATAGAGTTTCATCTAAAGTTATGCCTAAATATCGCATAGTATTGGTTTTTTGTAGGCATTCACAGCCACAAGCAAGTGTTCTGTTTTCATTCCAATTACACTTGTGTAATTTAATTTGAATATCTGAAGGAATTTGTCGTTTAGTAATGGAGAACGTGACATATTTAGTTTTTGATATATTGAGGGTCAAAAAATTTTGGTGTAACCATTGAGAGACCATACGCAGGCCGAGTTCTGTATTTTTCCTAACCTCTTCCCAAGTTTCACCACAAAAAATGAGGGCTGTATCATCAGCATATGTAAAAGATTTACATTTATTAATATTATTATTACACAGATCGTTTATATAAATTAGAAAGAGGCTAGGACCAAGGACACTGCCCTGTGGCACACCAAAAGTGACAGGGGCGTCTGAGCTAACGTAATTTCCTATCTTGACCCTTTGCGTCCTGTTGGTTAGGTAATTCTTAAACAAGAGAAGGACATGCCCTCTGATTCCAATTTTTTCCAATTTTTTAACAGCAAAGGAACAGAGACCGTGTCAAACGCCTTGGCTAAATCCAGAAAGACTCCAATACATTTATTTTTGCTAGCCAGATTCGTTGCGACATATTCCGTAAGACTTGAGACCGCATCTCCAGTTGAAATACCGGCTCTGAAACCATATTGGTTTGGTGAAAGAATATTTTCCTTATCAAGGTATTCCAGGAGCCTTTTGTTCATTATTTTTTCTAGTATCTTAGAGAGAGCTGTAAGAACCGAAATAGGGCGATAATTACTGACACTGCCTTTATCTCCAGCCTTATAAATAGGATGAATAATAGACCTTTTAAAAACACTTGGGAAACAACCTGTTCTTATGCATAAATTTAAAACGCAATATATAGCATATTACTTAATTTTAAACAATAGCCAACGAATTAAAAGAAATAAACACCAAGCATTCGAAAGAGAAGAAGAAGCAAAACTATGTTTCTCTAGTTCTTTTAATCGTTCAAAGGTTAGTTCAAAGGTAAGTACTTGAACTCTGCTACGATTGAAGAATTCATCAAACCAATCAAAAATGTTACATTCGATTTTTTCAAGTCATTTTTCTAGGCTCATTGTTTTAAGCAATTTTGTAATTGGTATCGCAGTGACGTAAATTTCATGAATAAAATACATTTAAAACGTCCCAACGTAGAGAAATTTCTTGAATTGACACTATTTTACTTTAAAAGGTTTTTTATAATTAACTTAAAAAAAAAGTTCTCTCACCAGCGACCTTAGGGAGAGAAAACTAATTGCTTTTAGTTCATTGATATCGATGATGGACCTCCACCTGATTCAAATTAGGTTTTTTTAGATTTACTTATCTAAATATTTCAATTTGTAGCAGAAATAAACCCTGTTTTATCAACATACTAAGCGAAATCTGGCGGGATAAAACACATTAGCAAGTTGCCGACAAAGACGGATTGCAAAGTATCTTCAAATCTCCATTAATATGACATGAACCGAGCAAGATGAAATTCTTGTCAAATTTGTGATCTTATTGTAAATTGATCTTAAAGACTGGCTGTATTCGGCTGCACCATTTCAAAACCTAGTAAGTCTCAAAAACTCAATTTTACGATTTTTGCTTAAAACGTGGTTTCTAGCAAGTGCCTACAAGATACAAAAACATTTAGAGGCCTATCTCGCTCAACTTCAGAGATACGAGTACTTCAAAACCTAGTAAGTACAGAAAAAAACCGGCTTGACCATTTCAAAACCTAGTATGGCACAAAACCATTTCAAAAACCTAGTATGGGGCATGCACTTACTAGGGTTTGAAAAAGTCAGAGAGACTTACTAGGTTTTGATATGGTCAAACGACTTTAATTGTAACTTTTTGGAAAGTAGTATGTGTTTGTTAGTTGAAGTTACTAGTTTTTGTAAGTCAAATGTTATAGGTACGTTGTTCTTTATTTATTTTGACGCGTTGTTGGCAGCACTGTGCTCCCGCGCTAACTTCATGCTATTGCGCTGGAGCTGTTCGAACTCATTTAAACGCGCAGTTGCCAGCCAAGATTGAGTTTGTATGCACGTGTAACGTTAAAATTTTGCTAAAACGTAGCGTAATTTGGCTAATAAATGAATGAAATAAGGCAATCGCACCAAGCGTATAGTTAACAACGCTTTGAATTTAGACAACAACCATTTTGTGTAAGTAAATGTATATAATACTAGCTTTCGCCCGCGTGGAATCCGGTTACCGCGCGCTGTTCCCTCGGGAACTGTGCATTTTTCCGGGATAAAAAGAAGCCTATGTCACTCTCTGGCCCATAAACTATCTCTATGCCTGAAATCAAGTTGATCCGTCGCTCCGTTTCGACGTGAAAGACGGACAAACATACCAACAAACACACAACATACAAACACACATGTTTTGCAAAATTTTTGGATATTTAATTATTACGCTTCATACAGTAAGATTATTTCTACTTTAATACTCGGGACGTCTCAGTTTTAACCGTAAATTTTCGTGTTTTTTCATAGGATACTTATTTAAAAACCCAGAATTTAATCACATAAAATACCCAAACCTATTTCATGTAATTTATAACAAAACCTCTGCCTAAGTACCTATTGCACTTCAGATCTCTCTCGATGTAGGTATGCCGAGAATTGCCGAGTGCCAAATCGGAAGTAATCATACTGTATTATTATTGAGCGTGGGAGTGTGTGTCTCATGGTTTTATTGAGCTTGAGCATTTGTGTTATGTTTTATGTCTGTGCCATTTAACATTTCACGTTATTTCGGTGTTAGTTTTTGCTATTTTATGTTATTTTTTCATCCCATTAATAACGACTAACGTTCAAAATACTACCTCGTCGCTTATTTGCTCATCTTTGCTTCTACTAATAGAACGATCTTGCTATTATGATATATATACTTCCGCAAGAAAATTAAAGTGAGCCCCCTATTCCTTCTCCAGAAATGTTTCCAGAAGAAAATGAAAGTCAACCTGTTGTTTCCGCTCCTGAATCCGCTCCTAAACTAGTACCACTGATACCCCAGTCCCGAAAAAAATTTTGGATCAATCTCCTATTCAGTAATCAATAATAGTAATGGTAATTATGGTAATTAATAGGTAGTTGGATAATATAAAGTAAAAAAATTAAGACTTGGTGCCGTATTTTTTATTTTTTATAATAAATTATTGTAATGAACAACTACTTAGCTGACTGTTTGTTTTATTTAAATTGAAAAAAGGTCCACGTATTAAAACTTATGATTTTTAGTCTTTTTAGTCTCTAGATCATGACAAAGTGACAACACATACTGGGTTTTGAAATTGATCGGTTCACTGTAAGTTTTTATTTGAGTTTAATTTCAAAACCTAGTATGGCACATAAAACATGCAATATAGGAAATTAAGTGCATATATATATACCTGGATATTCGGCTTAATCTAATAAACCGAGAAAGTATCACTTTTTGAACGAATATTGCAAATTTCGTACGGCTGAGATAAAACATGTTTTTTCTCTCTCCTGTAAAATTAGCTTATGTCCTTACTATGTTTTGAAATGGTGCAGCCTTTATAGAAACACTATGCCCTCGTTTACTTTAAAAATAAACGAATGTCAAAAAGTTGCTCGTGGGACGAAAAATAATAATAATTTTAGGATAAAAAAGTAAGTTGTTCTATATTAAATCTAAAATTATCTGCGGCACTAAGATTGAAATGAGATTTTTCACAAGTCCAGGAAAGCATTGCAAGAAATCATCTTTTTCTACTCTAATTTTACCGTAGGACAGAAAGAAATGGGAAATGCGATTATGTATCAGAGTGTGAGCCTCTTCTTATCCATCGACCGTATCAGACTAATGAGCCTAATGAAGATGATTTTCATTGAATTAATTACCTGTATATTAACAGAAGCTCACTGTAAGGAATCAAATGATCTAGAAGGAATATCAGCTGTATACACACTCTCTTAAGAGTAGGAATTATAAACAGTCGAAAATAAAACATAAATTCGTTGTTTTCAAGTCATAAAATCATAAAAATTGACTAACATCAATTAACTAAAGTTTGATCGTTTGCTTAAGAGTTTGCTTGAAACTATAATTTTTGTTTGCATGATCCTGTCGAGATACTACTATCTAAATGACGGACTTTTAAGCCGAGTTTAGACTTGCAAGAAAAATCGTGCAAGTTGCATTATTACATTGCGAGGCCGTGAAACCAACGAGTTTGTACAAAACTCAGCTTTACCTAAGCATTAACATGAAACCTTTTTAGCCCATTCGACTTCTTTTTTGTTACCCTAACAAATATTTCAACTTGAACTATTCTTACATTTACACCCCTTATGTTTCATCAACAATTATAAAACAGCGATTAAACTGTTATAAACCTCAGTCCAACGCAATAGAATCTAGCCATACAAAATCAACAGCAAATTTATATTTGCAAAAGTAACCGCATTTACAACAATAACTTTGCATTTACTTTTAGACGATTAGATCCTTAATACCATAGCTTAAAGGTGGGTGTAGATTTTGCTAACCGCATTTAAACTGTAGGTGTTTGGCATTATTCCAGTGGTCGGTAGCCAATAGAGCGTGGGCACATTGACGCGCAACGGATGTAAGGCAGTGTTTACACTGTCGGCGATGCTAATACAGGATGATTCGCAGATTCGCAGATTCGTAAGTAGTAAATTTAAGGGTCAAACGTGACGAGGTTGTAAAATAGTAAAAGATTTAAAAGAAAAGTAAATAAAATACTGTTTACGCTCGTTTTTACTTCATAGTACTTCTACATCTATGGCAGACAGTTTTATTTCGTAACTATTTTTCCCTTAAAACTTACTTGTATTCTGAGGCCTAACGTCTTGCAATATGTCATAATTATATATTAACAAGAAGCACCATGTGGGTTTTGATACCTATGACTTTTGTACGAAAATTTACTTTTGAATGGTTCTATCTTTTGGTCGCCTAAACTGTATTTTTACGGTAGAAAGAAACCACATCTCAACTTCAACTTTAATTTGGAATGGTTCATGAGAAACGATATTTTCCTTTTGAGTTACGAAACTTTAAAAAATTGAACTTGTTTGTTATTGCAAGATGGTTTTTTTATTCGCATCTTGCATCATTTATTTAAATGATTAATTTTCAGTGAAGTTCCATCGTACTACACAAAAAGTGTTTTGGAATGGCTTCGGTAACTTTTCAATGGGCGTGAAATTTCAACGTAGCCCAGCTACTACGAAACTCTCAAATCGAAGTTCGTTTCGCACCGTCCCTTTCACTCGCCTATTAAATGAGATAAGCATAAGCGGGATGGCAACATACGAAGTTCGAGTTTTGCACTTCGTGGTAAAGGGCCATATTTCACATACGCTCGCAAATAAAACCCGCACATACTTAATTGACAGCCGAATAGCGCAATAAAATGGTTGGATTACGTCCAATTTGTTTAAAAATTGAGTCGGCAATAGTCCCGGGGGTGTATTCTGCCGGGGGGCGATTCTGTAACTAATTCACGGCGGTTTTCACTGCCGGTGTATCGTAAACGTGGTTTATGGGGAGCAGTCGACTATGCTCACGCCTCCTAATGGGCTGGCAGGGGTGCAATGAGTGAAAAAGTTTTTTTTTATTTTTTATTCGTCGCCAGCCAACATCTTTTGTAGAATATTGAAAGAGTCTTGCATATTGTTACCAAACCAAATATCTTTTTTTTTGTAATTATGTAGGTTTAGCTAGTGATCAAAGATCAATAATATCTCAAAACGGCTAAACCGGTTTTGATGAAACATGTCTAAAAACCATCGCTAGAAAACCTGCTTTCAAATAAAGAAACTGCATTTAAATCGGTTCACCCGTTTAAGAGCTGCGGTGCCACAGACAAACCCACAGACACACATAGCGGTCGAACTTATAACACCCCTCTTTTTGCGTCGGTGGTTAAAAATCGTTTCAAATCGAATTTTATATATAGCTAATAATAAATATTTACAGCACAGAAAGAGGTTAACCAAAATTTATCACAGACGTAAGAAATGACGATTAGACGTGGATGACCAGCAGTGTATAGTTAGACTGAAGATAAGATCGTACGAGAGCAACATGCTTCTGAAAATAAAAGAAATACAGGAAGTCTCCGACCGGGTTTTAAATCCAAGGTTTGATTCTACTCACATAACTTTACCACTCCCATGAGTTTACAGTGGCCGTACTCGATAGCGACGGCGTAAATTATTTGTTTGGTGAATTGTACAGCGCCTCTACAAATAATTTACGCCGTCGCTATCGAGTACGGTCACTGTAAACTCATGGTAGTGGTACTGAGCTACTTTTGTTCTGCATCGTTTAATTTTTTTTTACATGCAGATTAAACATATTTTTCAATGTGTACGATAAAATACAAAATTGACAGCACATTTATAAATGTCTATCTAAGAAATGTAATAAAATATTTAAAGGTCCCCGTACCAAGAGACAGCGATAACACCGCAAGACCGAAGCACTGATTTAACGATTAAACTTTGAGGACAGAACCTGCTTAGAAACTGGCCAAACATAATATAAACTTTTGCTGCTGTCAGCTTAGGAGTCATTGGCAGTAGTGGTTGCTAACCTTAAACGACTGGTTGCCAAAAACAAAACAGTTAAATAAATCATACAAATTTCTGCCCTGGCCTGGAATCAAACCTGGGACCTCAAGCTTCGTGGTCAGGTTCTCTAACCACTTGGCCATCTGGTCGTCCGGTCGTCCGGTCATCAGTTGAAGTGGAACATTGAGGATCAATAAATTATCTAAATTTAAGTTATTTGAACAATCGGTCAAACGGTCCAGTTTGGTAGGTCCAACTTCGAGAAAGAGATCACTCGTCGAATCCGACTCGGCTGGGCAGCGTTCGGGAAGCTTCGCAGTGTCTTTTCATCCAAATTACCGCAGTGTTTGGAGTCAAAAGTCTTTGACCAGTGTGTGTTGCCAGTCATGACATACGGATCTGAGACGTGGAAGCTAACGATGGGCCTCATGAGAAAACTCAAAGTCACTCAGAGGGCTATGGAGAGGGCTATGCTCGGGGTTTCTCTGCGGGATAGAATTAGAAATTATGATATTCGCAGTAGAACTATGGTTACCGACATAGCCCGAAGAATTGCGAAACTGAAGTGGCAGTGGGCGGGGCACATTGCTCGCAGGACTGATGGCCGATGGGAAACAACAAGATGGAGCGACGATCTGGTTAAGATCGCGGGATCGCGGTGGATGCGATAAACACAAGACCGGTCTAAGTGGAGATCCTTGGGGGCCTATGTCCAGCAGTGGACGTCTTTCGGCTGACATGATGAAGTTATTTGAAAATGTTACAAAACAAAAGTAGCTTAGTTAGGCGAGTAGAATCGAATCTTGAATTTAAAACCCCATGGTCAAAGACACCCTGTATATAGTATATACCATAGCCACTTTTGCCCCGGTGCACCCCGGCCTTCTAAACAGTCGTTCCGCGAAGCCGGTTTACGCCCCTTGAATATTCCAGCGAATGAAGTGATAAAAAAAATTTAACTTTTCGATTGCATGCTAACTGCCACCGACTTGATTAAACTAACATGCGTCTGTGTGGGGTGTGTATTAGTTTTTTGAGAATCATCAGCATCAGTTGGAAGATGTCCACTGTTTAACAAAGATCCCCCCTTAGAATCGTCAACATCTCGAAGAATGCCGGTCTACCATTGTGCGTTTCCTTCGGCACTTCCCATCAGCCAAATATGTGGTCTACCAAGCTGAAGTTGATAATCGTTTGCATATCATAAAACAATAATGCCAATTCACGTGTCTGTGAACTTGAATGTTCGACTTTAGCGACATATTAATTTGATAGGAATTCGTTTAAAAATTGGTAGACCAGTTATTTGGCCGATGGCACATTGAAATTGTGGAATCAGCTTCCGACAGAATTATTTTCAGATAACTATGATATCGGGATTTTCAAGGAAAGGGCTTATATTTTCATAAAAGGCCGACAACGGACCAATGACTCTTCTTGAGTAGTTGGTAGTCATGGGCAGTGTGATCACTTCCCATCGGATGACCCACCCGCTTGCTCATTTGCCTCCCTCTTACAATAAAAAAAACGGTCAATTGCGGTTTGGATTCGCGCAAGAAGGGTTTGTATCATTATCTATACAATATTAGACATAAGCAAAAAAAAAGGTAAAAAATCACGTCTGTTATATTATTAAGGAGCCCCCTTAAATATTTATTTTATTCTATTTTTAGTACGTGTTGTTATGCGGCCATATGAATACATAATATGTGAAAATTTCAATAACTATCTAACTATAACGGTTCATGAGATACAGCCTGGTCAAGGACGGACGGACGGACAGCGGAGTTTAAGTAACAGAGTCCCGTTTTACCCTTTGGGTACGGTACCTTAAAAATGCCAAAGTGAACGACAACTCGCCGCCTGCATTCGCCGGCAACTCTCGTGATGTCGTCAGTCCACCTAGAGGGAGGTCTGTCGACTCTTCATCTTCCGTTTTGTGGCCACTTAAAAGAGCATAAAAATTAAAACCTTGAGAAATAAAAAACTCATTTTTTTTAATTCACTCAAGCACATCCTCAAAAAAGCCATTCTTAACACAATGGCACTATTTCTCAGCATCACATTTTGTTTGTGAACATCAAAAGACAAAAGTTTCATATCGAAAATCCGATTTGAAACTGAAAATAGGGCTCAGCGCTGATTCTTACCTACGGCAATACACCTAAAGTAAATAGCGTTCGTGAACTGAGGGTACTGTCGCGCTTCATAACTGTTTATCGTTGAAATATAAAATATAAAAAATATACAAGCTATTGACTTAGCTTGCGTCAAAAGTTGTGCAAAAAAAGTTTTTTTTTTTTTATAAGTACTTCTTTTTGTATTGTATGTGTGTGTTAATATCATGGAAATTAATTAAGACATGAAAGCGGTGATTAGTTTTTGGAGTCTTTTTGTATTTTTTATTTCAACCTCCAAAATTTGTTACTTTACGGGTATCCCGTGAAAACCATAATCGGAAAATACGACACGGAAACAACTGACTAAAAAATAACTAAATTGATTGCCATGAAATGTTGCATATTTATTTCATATATTAAGAAGACCAGATACCTATTATCCCGAAAAAAAAGGTATTCCCGAGGGCGCGCCTTAACAATTCATCGCAGACGAAGTTGCGGGCAACAGCTAATGATGACATAATTGTAAAATGGTTTGAACAAGGCCAATCACATTGAAAATTGGCTCCAACACAGCTTATAATCGTAACAATTATTATTAGGTATCAGAAAATTGGCGATGCAAGTTTTAATATTGCAATAAACATTTGTTGTCCTGCAAACATTTTTTATACAGCGTGTATTTTTGATACTACCTCAAACTTTAGGGCATTTAGTGAAGGCCCTAATAATCACATTTTATTATTTTTAGTAAAAAATAGACTTATTATTTTTCCTTACAAAATTAAATAGCACGCAATGTATCACTAGGTGATACTACTTTGTTTTATTCAAAAGTCGCGCTTGTTGACGTGACAGCTGTCACAGAACGCTTCTCTCTCGTATCAAATTATTGTACGCATTACATTGCTGCTCGAAATATATTATTTCAAAAATTAATTGCACTGGTAGTTAATTCTAAATTAACAATTTGTTTTGATATCGGTTCACAGCACTTAAATCTTCGTCTGGTTACAGTTTGAGGTAGTATCAAAAATAAAAAGCTGTATACTCTAAAACCTTTCTCAGCGACTGTACCCACATCCTTTGAGCCGATTACGTCGCCGCTCAGCGACAAATACCCGCCCCGACAATCCTATATTTTATTGCGTGTATCCCTTATACCAAATAAAGAAAAACTTCGCCGGATAATCTCCTTTGCCAAAGATATTCTTAATTGGATCGCCTGAATTATAAATTTGATTGGCAGTTACATAATACTTAAATAAATGTTAGCAATTCAGATGTTTGGAAGCAAAAAGTTATAAACGAGATTATTATATTTTTAGAGATCCACTCTTGCATTTACAGAATTGGTCTAGTGAAAGTTCCACTCTCGTACCAAGGGTTCCGTATATCTCTAAATAATAGGAAGATTTGCATACCTATGTATCTGGTAAAACCTGTCTAAGAATATTAACATTAATTGAAAAGACCAACGAGAAAATTACCACGTGTAAACAAATTAAACTATTTCACTTAATTTTAAAATATACGCGAGGCTAGCAATTTAAGGAAGTGTACTGCATAGTGTACTACATAGGTAGTCGAATTTTTATAAATGCATTTTTAATATACAGTTTCCTTTATAATTAATGGAAAAGTATTGATTTGTTTTGTTGTTCTTTTTACGTTTGATCTGATTTAATAATAAAATTTATAACAAAAAAAAGAACCGACTACAAAAAAAACTATAAAATATTTTTCTACCAGTCTGAAGTCAGTGCCTCAGCACAGCCAGCAGGAGTGGACCTATAATCGTAATCGTCTACCTCACCTACAACTATACGAGTATAATGGGCTTCAATCACTCCTGCTGGCTCGTACTGAGGCACCGACTTCAGACTCGTAGAAAATTATTTTCATGGTTTTTGTAGTCGGTTTCTATTTTTGTTATATTTTTTTGTTATGAAAAGTTGGACGACCAACCAGTACCTACAGTTTGGGTACTGTATAATACCGATAACGCAAAGACCGAATTTCACAAGACCTATGGACGGAGGCGAATATTAAAACGTCGAATGGATTATGACCGAAATTTGAATCCCGAAAGTACATTTTGACCGGCAGCCAAACCGAAGCTACAATCCCGAAGATCAAACTACCTACACTCGAAAGGTCGAAAACTCAATAATGCCGAACAGTCATAATCACTACAAGTAAAATAATCGACAATCAATATATCGAAAATCAAAAATACCGAAACTGTCGTTTACCAAAGACGAAACCAATTATCAAATGGTTGTTTTTTTATTTTAGCACGCAATATATGATTAAAGCTGGAGTGGAGACCCCGTGCTAACACCCGCGGTAGAGGACGACCACCAAAAAGATGGACAGATGATATCCGGCAACAAGCTGGCTAAACGGATGCGGTGGCATAATTGGCAAGACTGGAAAAGTAGAGAGGAGCTATGTCCGAAGCGGGCGCTTAAGGGCTGAATAGATTAGATAGATAATATGATTAAATGTACAACGAAATTTTAATAATGATTATTTATTGCTGCCAAATGCAGGAAAGATTTGTTTTTTGCGAGCGAGCGAAGCGAGCGAGCAAGACGGTTTGGAGCAGAAGCGACTCGGATAGGTTAGGTTCAGAGAGTTAAGGCGGAACGAAGCGGAGCGGAGCGGAGCGTAGTTCCCGCCTTAGCCTTCGATGTTAGGTTTTTTATAGCAGGCAAGATACTTAACTGCCACTAAGAAAGTAGGTTGGATAAGATTCAACAGCAAAGATCATTTGTGAAGCAATATATCCGGGCTGCTATAAAAAAAAACCTAACATCGAAGCTAAGGCGGGAGCTACGCTCCGCTTCGCTCCCGCCTTAGCCTTTCTGAACCTAACCTATCCAAGTCGTTTTTGCTCCGAACCGTCTTGCTCGCTCGCTTCGCTCGCTCGCACATATCAAACTTTTTTTTTACTTTTAAGGTATTTCGAGCTTCGGTGTATCGGTATCGGTATTTTGTACTTTCGGGTATTCTGAATTTCGATTTGTTAAGTGTCGATAATTTCGACTGTAGGTAATATGATTTTTTCGGTATTATAATACATACCCCATTTCGGGATTTTGTACTTTCGGTCATTTAAAAATAGATATTTCGACCTTTGGTGTATCGGTTGTCGTATTTTGTACGTTCGGTATTCTGAATTTCGATGTTGTTATGCGTCGACATTTCAACTGTAGGTATTATGATTTGTCGGTCTTATAATACATACCCTTACAGTTAAAATGAAGCACAGTTATCAAAAAAGCTTGCATTAAAAACAAATTAGCAAAATCTTATTTTTTCTTCAACATTGGTCGTGGAGAAGCACAGTAGAAAGGTTAGGAGGGTGTGGTCTAATTGGCTTATAATATGACCAATAAGGACAAGCGGTATGGCACTGGATAGCTTATTCTTTGTTCTAAAACTTTTACTATGGCAGGTAGTCCCAAATATTTGTGTGAAAAAAGTTAACGCTGCATAAAAGTAGGTTTTTACGATACTAAATTACTGTACGTTGATGATTTTGTTTTTTATGCGTTTTCATATATTTTTCATGTCTGGTTTTGCACTTTAACGTCTTTGCTAATATTCTGGTTTTCTTATTGGTTTCTGTAAACTGTCGCTGGTTACTTTCTTGCGACTTCTTAACTTTTTTTACAAAACGATTCGTGATTTACCGCCATACAAGAAGTCGTACAATATGGGTTGGCTTGTCGATATTGATTCCTAGGCCAGAATCCATACAAATCTGCCAATCCCTCCTTGTTGATTCATTGCTGAAAACCTCCGCAAGGTAAGGGATGATTTCAACTAAATTTTCAATGTTGCAACGACTAACCTTACATCTTTTCCTTAAATATTAGAGAACATTCCTGATGTTTTACATTCTTATGTATTATGAAAATATATTTATCATAGTAGTTAATTTATTTATATCGTGATTTCAGTGTTATATTGTTTTAAGCGCTGTATAGTAGCTTCCACTTTTTTTGACTATTAAACTCACTCTTTCACACCCTTGGGCGAAAAATCATCGAGTGGCGACCACGAACCGGAAAACGAAGCGTTGGCAGGCCTCCCACCAGGTGGACTGGCGACATCGTGAGAGTTGCGGGAAACCGGTGGATGCAAGTGACGAGTTGTCGTTCAGTGTGGCGTTCTAAGGGGGAGGCCTTTGTTCAGCGCAGTGGAAGTCTTCCGGCTGATGATGATGATACTGGGCTGTCCCATAAGTAAAGAGACAAATTGAAATGAAAATATTTAATGAAAAAATATAATTAAGTGCTAGTATTTACATTAAGTCCAATCAAGAATATAATCATATTTGTGTATTTTATTTATATTTAATTTGCTAGTGCAATACCTTTAAAGCCAATTTTTCTAAGGTTTATTGCGGCTCGCCTCATAACAGCTTTTCCTGACCAAGTTGCCACAATTTTAGCCAATCTAGTCCATGGATTTTTAAACGCAGCCAATGATTTGGGTTTTTCCGTTTGTTTTTATATTCTCGTTTGCATAAAACCAAAAAAGTTTCAATTCCACGAGCTTGGGAACATTTGGGGCGTTATTATGTTTTAGTATTAAAATCTATCCCTGCAGCCTCTAAATGTTGGGTGACTTCCGTGGCGTAGTGGCATGACGCCATATTCGGCCAGAATATAATTTCTTCCCTATGGTAATATTTATCAATGAAGGGAATCAATCGCTTTATTATACATTCTCTCAGGTAAATGCGTGGGTTCATAGAGCCTGTTCAAATATATGGTTCAGACGTATTACCACTTTGGTCTATGGCTTGCCAAACGAGGTATTTATTGAAAAATTTGGCCTTTGGTATGATTTTTTGTGAATATTCTACAGCGTCCCGATTGTTCGCGTGGTAGAATTGCTTCCAGGAACATTCATTGGGTCCACAGGCACGTAGGTCTCGTCATCAATTTTATAAGGACTTTTTTTAGTGTTTTTTCATACACTCTTCGGCATCCTCTTTTAGTTCGCACTTTCTGGTCTTTAATGTATTTAGGAGCAGATAATTTTGCAAACGCTTTAAACTGTAGGTTGTGTGTTTTCATTCGAGCTATACTTGACTTCGATATTTTCAATTTATCCGCAGCAACTCTAACAGATATCGAAGGATTCCGTTTATAAACTTTTTTTACCTTATTTATATTCTTAGGCGACGAAAAAGTACGTTTTCTTCCGGGAATGTTTTTATAAATATGTCCATGCGTTTCTTCAAAACGCTTTATAATTCGATATAAAGTAGTTCTTCTGACTCCCTCTGGAGAAAAATGACGTATCGTGTCCCTCTCTTTCCATGACATTCATAAAATTGAATAAGTAACTCTTTTTGCAAATACTTCGTGATCAGCTCTCTTCATTATTAAAACTTTAAAAGTACTTTCGAAATTCCCGCTTAATCTGACAGATATAATGCCTACGGCGGCCATGACAGTTATTTTTCTTAAGAAAAAAAATAATCTTTTCAACCAGTTCAAAATTTGAAATTTGTCTCTTTACTTCTGTGACAGCCTTTAATGATGAAACTCACTCTTTGTCGGAACCTAACTGATAGCTCCTCTCATCCACTCAAAGGTTGACTGGTAGAGATCCCTTAAAGGGATAAGTCCACCTTTGTACAAGTATCTCAAAGTTTGTCAATTGTATTATGTTACTTTTCTTTTGTACAGTAAAGAGTTTACATACATACATACTATAAAACGGTATACAGCGTTATTTATTAAACAAATATTACCCTTACTTAATACAGACATATCTGGACTGATTTCGCTGGTTTACATTAGTTTCGCGGAATCCATCCACATTAACAATATCAACAATATTAACATAAGCCACACAAACATCTTACCTCAGCAAATCAAACCAAGCCTCGGCAGCCGATATATTACAACATCAAAGAGACATTCCTAATTAGTGCACTTCCACCTCGGTTTTGCGGAACTAAATTATCGTAGAATCTGGATTCTGTTAAATTATAATAACGCGAGGTTGCGTTCACTTACTATCGTTCGGGATTAAACTGTTACAATTATACAATTTAATGCAATGAGTCTAGAAAACAGGTACATAGAGAAAAAAAAACTAATATTTTTTTATTGGATGTGGGTGTAGATCCTCATTTCTAGTGCCAAGATAAAAGTTATAAACAAAGTTTCATTCATGTAATGTTTTGCCGCCAAACCGTCGTATTAAGTCCTACTTTACCTGTGCTAAATATTATAACTTTGTCATGTGGTTTCAATACGCTTTTACTAAAATAAGAAAAGCAAAAAAAAAAGAATATTTTATATACCTATATAGGCTTTGTTTCTTTCACATCGAAGTAAAAGCTCGTAGATAATATTTTTAGATATACCAAATTCTGTAATATGAAAAATGACCTTCCAATAATGTTAACTAACGTCTGTCATGCGGACAAAACTATCCCATCGGGCAAGGTAGACAGGACCAACTTCCCAAAGTAACTTTTCCAATATCTGTGTTATTGTCACCGTCCCACGAGGAATCAGATTACGTAGCCCGAACGAACTCCGTGCAGTCAGCCCGACCACATTTCCTTTTATCTCTAAACTACTAATAGTCCACCCTATCTTATTCCCTATTACAAGGACTCGAAGGCTGTGGCACATCTTTAGCAACCGCATATTTAAAATGGCAACAAATATCTGGTTGCCGTTCGCAAACCTTAACTCAGTCAATTTTCGTCAATGGTTTCAAAGAGCTTTGGACAGAGGCCTGCGATTTTGATCTGCAAATGCTATTTTGTGGAATGTCAAGTCGGATAAAGTTTGCATGGGATACCTTTAGACGGAGCTTGGAAGTGAGCGAGCTAGTTGAGCCGGACAATACTTTGAGATTTCGGTTTCAAAGGGATTTATTAAATAACCCTCCTTCTTCGCTGTTGGGTAATAACTACCGTGAAGTTTGAGCAACTAAGATTAGTTGGGCTTTGTTGAATGTTAGTTGTATTATAATTGGATTTCTCATCCATCAGTCAATTTTGCATGCAATTTGCATTGCAAAGCATTTGGTTAAGAAATGGTTTTTACAACATCATTAAAAACATCAAAACCTTTTTGTAAGACTATCTTGTGCGTTCCACTGCTACGTAAGCTCAGACCTAAAAAATAACGGATATTTTTGTATACACCAATATTTGAAAAATAACTATGACTAGGTATTATTAGTTTTAATTTTAGTGAATATTATGTAGAGGCCGGGAAGTAGGGGGTTGCCGGCCAAGCAGATATAGACGCGAGAGATAGGGATACGAGGCCGGCAAACCCCGCGTTCCGGCCGAGGATTGTATAGTGCTTTTCACATGATGCTTCAAACATGATATGAAATAAAATAAATAAAAAAAAAACAAGAAATGAAGCTGGTGGGACGCTAGTCTTGTCGCCGTGTCGCGCTGGCTGCTGGCGCGGCGGCTGCAGGCGGTGGTGCTGGCGGCGAGCACGCGCCGTGCTGCAGCGAGCGTTGAAACATAAGACGGTCGCATTGCCGGCCGAGGGCGGAAAATTAGTATGGAATCTCTTTGCAGGCCGCCACAGTGACCTCGCGCAGGCGGGCCAGCCGCAGCGCCTACAACGCGATACTTCCCGGCCTATTACTTGTAATACAACGTCAATATTTCATGCCATGTTTGAGCAAAGCAATTTTTTTTTGCTGAATTTCGAACTGACGTCCCGAGCCTTGACAAAAAAAAAAGGTTGCAGCACTACGTAAAACTTTTAAAATATAAAAAAATATAACTGAACACGATCGAGGGTCGACTATATATTTTTTCAGTCATTTGTAGACCGTGCAAGAGGCCCTTAGAAAGCAGTCCTCGGGAAAAAAATGTATCCACCAAAAATCAGCCCCTATTTCTTGTCTGCATAACCACAACTATTCTGAACAGAAATGGACGACTAAAAAAAAGAAACTGTGCTTACTGTTGAAATATTCATCTTCATCATCAGCCTCTAGCAGTCCACTACTGGACATAGACCTTCCCCAATGCTCATTGGAAGCAATATCGAGCGCCATTGCGCCCTCAGCTGTCCTCGGCTTGATGCATCTAGCTTCTACCAGCAGATTTTCTCAGATCGCCACTCTACCTTGCCAGAAGGCGATCTTCACTACCGGCGACGTCAGACGTTTGCTGAGACGCGATCTCCGCTGAAGAACTCTTTTACTCCACATGTCGGTTCTTTGGCAGATATGGCCACTGCCACTTCAATTTCTACGACTGGGTAGCCAAGTAGTTAGAGAACCTGTGTTGTAGTAATAGTTGTGTGAATAATACGAATGTTTGTTCTCGAGTCTTGGGTGTTTAATATGTAGGTATGTAAAAGTGTATTTACCTATATAAGTATGTTTATCTGTTGCTTAGTACCTACAGTACAAGCTTTGCTTAATTTGGGACTTTGTGTCAATTATCCCATGATATTTATTTATTTAAAAAAAATGCTGATTCTTTGGGCTATGTGGACGACTTTGGTACTGTATCGGATAGTCACATTGCAGATTCTATCGTTCAGAGAAATTCCAAGTGTAGCATATTTAATAGGTAGGTATGCATTAAAATATGATGTTCTTATTTTACGTAAGTCGCCATTTCCATGGCCTTACATTGAGATCCTGTATCGAATATTTGATCAGGGAGCATCGAGGCGTAAAAGAACTTTGTAACTGAATTAATGCTAAAGGGCATTCGCATCGATCCGTAAGGATGATGGAAATGAACTCAACTGCGTGTTTTAAAGGAAGAGGTTATCAATTCGGATGTTTTTTTTTATGTTTGTTACCTCAGAACTAGGGTGACCGGGCACTAGTCACGGACAGGAACCAATAATGGAATATTTTTTCAGCTAACGCATATATTAAGAAATACGCTACTTCTTTAACCGACTTCAATAAAGGAGGAGGTTATCAATTCGGTTGTTTTTTTTTTTTTATTTTATGTTTGTTACCACAGAACTCCGTCATTTATGAATCGATTTAAAAAAAAAATGCGTTCGTCTATGAATGTCTTCAATTAGGTCCCAAAAGCACCAAATCAGGATTATAATAATTTAATCTTAAGGAAATCGAGGAAACTCTTAAAATGTTACATGTAAATTGGATACATTTAGTAGTAACTCGTGCATTTGCTCTTGAAAATCAACATATATGGTGAAGTGGAACTGATGATGAGGACCACAGTTGACCATCGGAGTTCCTACTTAATAACAAGTATTTCACGGGTTGAATTTTAATTACTTTACACAGTTGCTAAGCAATTTATGCTCCTCGTTATGTATATGGTAAAACGGGTAGTGAAGCACTAGGACTCCTCAATAATGAACGTCTCTGCATCGGAAAAAGCAATTTTTCGTAAAAAGTGACGAGCAGTTGATATGAAACTATTGTATCTTAGATTATTTACACCAAAAATCATGAAAAAAAAATGTTGTAACAAAAAATTTAACCGACTACAAAAAACCATGAAAATAATTTTATACCACTCTGAAGTAGGTAGGTGCCTCAGCACGAGCCAGCAGGAGTGATTGAAGCCCAATATAAAGTGCGTAGGTGAGGTAGATGACTATAGGTCCTCTCCTGCTGGCTCGTGCTGAGGCACCGACGGACTTCAGACTGTTATAAAAAAAAAAACATGGTTTTTTGTGGTCAGTTAAATTTTTTATTATAAAATTTATTTAGTACTTCTCGTAACGGTTTCCTGTTACTATCAAAAATTATAATATTTATAAGTTAGCTTAATTAGGGCATTCTTTGGAAGCCAGAATATATCCCAGAGTAAAGCCGAGTTTAGACTTGCGAAAAATCGCGCAAGTTGCATTACATTGCGAGGCCGTAAAGCCAACGAGTTTGTAGCGGTTAATCGAGCGCCGCAATGTAATGCAACTTGCACGATTTGTCTTGCAAGTCTAAACTCGGCTTAAAAGGTTTTCAGCCGACGATAAAGATGATAATTCAATTTTATTTAACTTTTAATCTCTTAAGATAATCTAGAAGGATACCTTTCTAAATGATTAGCTCAAATTATTGTTAGAATATTTATTTTCAAAAGTAAATAATATTTTTGCATATTTGAATTTGAAAAGCCACTGCAGGGGACGGCGAAACGCCAGAATAAAAATGAATTAATTTTGAACATTAGGCTTTTATTAATTAGACTTAATATATTATCTCTATCTTAATATATTTTATAGTACTAATATTTATATCATTACAGTGTTATAGAATTAGATCGTTATG
>NC_133475.1:17315537-17358902 GCF_025370935.1 Choristoneura fumiferana | reverse complement strand
TAAGCTTCCCGTTTATAATATTAGACGTATATTATGAAAGGACCACCTCATTTAGTAGGAAAGTTTGTTCCGTTACTCATAATTATCAAGTCCTCACAAAATTACAATGTAATTATTTGAATGGTAATTATTCCCGCTGGAAGCTTTTCCGGCACATTAATTAAGGCCTTGAGTTAATTTTAATAGAATTTAAATTAATTTCAACAGAATTTATACTTATCATTTCATTATTAAGTCGTGAATGTTGTTATCATGCCTACTGTAGCTCGAATCGGTCACGTTTCATCACGATTCATAATCATTAAATATTAATCTTATTAAAAGTTATTACGTTGATGTTATTAAGAATTATATTCCTTGAATAAAACAATACCATACTTACTTAGTCTTACTTCCCATCTCAGATCTTTAATTAATTTACAGTTCCATATACAGCCAAATGACATTAAAGTGGATTGCAATATCCAAAAGCCAAGGTTTGTTTAAACAATTGACTACCTGAATTGTTAAAGATTCAAAAAAATTGTATGATACGAATCCTTCTTTTAAATCGAATTAGTAAACGAGTGTTTACACAGAACTGAAACTGTTTCTGAATTCCTATTCACGTCGGTTCCTCCGAGGTCCGGATCGAGATTGGAATAAGCGAGTTGAATCGCATTATCTATTTCACTGAAAAGCGTTTGAAGAGCGAACGTTGTTTCAAGTTAATTGGTTCCGTCCATTGCAACTAGTAAAATATTCGACAAAAACGATGGTCGCTTTGCAACTGCACACATTTTTAGGGCTCCGGAGCCAAAATGGCAAAAAGGGAACTGTCTGTCTGTTTTGTCTGTCCGTCCGCGGCTTTGCTCAGGGACTATTAATGCTAGAAAGCTGTAATTTTGCACGAATATGTATGTAAACTACGCCGACAAAATGGTACATTAAAAACCTTGTAGTGTGGGGTATCGTTGGATAGGTCTAAAAATCGTTAGGGGGTTGCTAAAACGATTTTTCGATTCTGTGATTTGTTTGCAAAATATTCAACTTATAAGTGCAAATTTTCATTAAAATCAAGCGTCCCCTCCCCCTCTAAAATCTAAACCGGTGGGTGGAAATATTTGAAAAAATTCAGAATGGTAGTAAGTATATCAAACTTTCAAGGAAAACTATAACGGCTAAGTTTGCTAAAGAATTATTAATACTTTAAGAGTAAATAGCAGCCTAAGGTATAAAATATACCTAAACTTGGAAGATTCCGTATAAAATACGAAATCCTTAGAAAAATATTACTTTTTTTTTTCGTAATGGCTATGGAACCCTATTTTGGGCGTGTCTGCCACGCTATTGGCCGGTTTTTTGCAGTTATCAACTTCACTTCATATAATTGTTATTTCAATTCCGGATTGCTTAAGAGATTTTTGGCCTGGTCGAAGCTTGGGTGATTGGCCAAAATGTTAATGTTCTCGTTATATACGAGTATAATTACTTATCAAAAATAAATACATTCTTATATGGTGCAAAATTTGTGTTTCTAGCCCAGTCAACGCTGGATAATATAAACTAGTCTGTTAAAATTTTAAATTGCGAATTTTATCACAAACTCGACGTATGGACGTATACCAACAATGGACGTCCAACAGTGGACATCCTACGGCTGATAGTTAATGATGACGATGATGAAATTAAGTAAGACTTATGAAAATATTAGTTAATGCGCAATATTGTTTAGCATCAACAAAGCTAGGTAGGAGTAGTAATTTTGTATCACGAAAAAGGTTTCAGCGAAATTAACAAAAACAATTACTTTGCTCACCCGCGACCTTACTCGCTACGCTTATGCAAGATATATTGTGTTCATGCAGTTCCTCCACATCCTCACTGTAAGAACACACATAAATCACACAAACTTATCACCACCACCAGTTGCAGTGACGCGTTTCGAACTCAACTAGAGCTCAACTTCAGAGCAACACAACCATTCTGTACACCATTCTATGGGTGAGCAAAGTAATTGTTTTAGTTCATTAATATGGACATAAGCAAAGTAACGCCTGATTCAATAAATATTTCAGCCTAAGTATGTTTCTTAGTAACCTACAAATATTTTCAACTTTTGCTTAGTTACTTAGTGTAAACATTCCCGCGATATTTTTTGTATGTAGCCCGTTATACGTCCCACTGCTGGGCAAAGGCCTCCTCTTTCCTTTCTTTATATTTCTTCCTTTCTTTTTATTCATTTCTTTTTTTATTAAAAGATATTTTTTGCCTTTTAAGTTTTTCTGTAAAGGTTTTACCACCGATACGGAACCCCGGCACCCAAGAAAACCCGAATATCGACGAGCGAATTAATTAAAATCTAATTTAGATACGGCCATATTGGCTTTCTTATCGAGTTCACATCGACAAATCTTATCGACAGACGTAACGGAAATGAATTCATTTCTACAATGGTATCGATATGGGACTTAAAGGTTCAGTGATTTTAATCGGTCATTGAGCGTGGAATAATATTCTATTTTGAATCTTTTCTGTGACAATCAGAGCCAGCTGTTTCTTGGAGACTCAAGTACTATTAATAAATTTTTGGCCCCCTGTCTTTTTTTTTTGACTATACGAGTACTTGCATTTAGAAACCATGGTGGCCTAGTGGTTTGACCTATGGCTACTCAAGCAGAAGATCGGAGGTTCAGACCCGGGCTTGCATCTCTGAGTTTTTTAAAATTGATGTGCGAAATTACATTCAAAATTATTAGGTTACGCTGAAGAAAAACGTGAGAAAACCTACCCAAACCTGTGAAGTCCCCGATTCACACTGAACCCGCGTGGGAACTACGGCCCAAGCCCTCTGGTTCTGAGAGAAGGCCTGTGGGTGATATATATAGGTTGGGATGAATAAAATTGATGATGATACTTTGCAATGTCATTCAAAAGGCACAAATCAGTAAGTACCTACCAAGTTTCAAGTAAGTCCGATCGCTAGATGTGACCCTAATTTGACTTTAACAAACAAACAGACATTGCAAGTTAAATACCTTACTGCTTGTAACAGCAATATAGGTGACGTATCTGGAAATTCCCAGTTTGTGTAAGTATTTTTAAGGGGAAAAATATAACAGCTTCCATTTCAACAATTATGTTCGCCGTACTTAAGAAAATGCGGACCATATTTCTTAAATTTAATCCTGCAGCTATAAATTGCAGATTCTGGCGAAGTATGAAAATAATTTATGCGCTAAACTGCAATCTCATATTACAAACATTAAAGAAAAATTTCGTCGACACGGCCAAGAATTTTGTTGGCTACTAAAAAACGCTCGATATCTCACCTGATAATTCTCACGAACGAACGAATACAAGTGTAGTAGAAAAGCTTTTGAGTGGTCACCGCTTTACGGCAAACAACACAAGACGTATGTGCACTTTGATTCTCATAACGTGTTAGTAATTTCATACTCAAAATACCACCAACGGGATTTATCACGCTAACACACACGAGTAATATTTACCTCGACGTTTCGGCAGCATTACTGTGGCCGTGGTCACGAGTTGATTGAAGTGTGGGGTGTCAAGTCTGCCTAGCAGCGCGAGTCCTTCGAACTACCCGCACTTGATCACCAATAGTACCTTAGTATAGTGTGTTAGTTATTTTACCGGCTGTATTACTCTCCACGCCAGAACACAGCAGCGCAAGAACTGCTACTTGGCTACAATACAATACAATGGCTCTTTATTTGTACACCAGAAATAGTAAGTGATTGAGAAAACAGGTAGGTGCACAGAAAGAAAACTACAAGGTAAGCAATAGCACAATATTTCTGAAACAAATCATTAGGCAAGATACGAATTGTACGTGGACGAAATCGAATATAATATAAACAAAAAAAAAAACATTCTCGAACATGTTAAAATTATGTTAACGTAAAGATTTTGTAATGTTGATGAAGTATTTTTGTTTTTACTTAATAAAGATAAAAGCCTAAAGCTAAATAAAATTAAAGAACTTAAATTTCAAGATAATTACAAATTACGTAATTATTCCGTCAAAATACCTCTACAATACAATAAGGACTTAAATTGGCTTAACTTGTCAACATGTATCACGAGTGTCAAGTCAAAGTTAAACAAACTTTCCAACATCCTGAATTCATAATGAGATTTAAGTATATTATTTTGTAACGACTTTATAAAAATGTACTAGCTCTTGTGAAAGTCCCTAGGCAACTTTGTAAAAAACAAAACAATGTTAAAAAATTGACGATATGAAGCACAATTTTTTCAATAAATAAAGAACTTTAAATGCGCTGCAATAATATTTAAAATTACATTTTAATAATTATGAAAGAAAATAAAATAAGCCGTGGCGGCCTAGTGATTTAACCTTTGGGCTCATCTGTGAGTTTTTTGAAAATCATGTGCGAAATTATATTTGAAATTTACGGGTACCAGCACAAGCCTTCGTAGCAATTCAATGGTGTGTGTGAAATTCCCAAACCACAATGAGCCCGTGCGGGAACTACGTTTCAAGTCCTTTCATAAAGTCTGAAAATCAGTGACCCGGAAAAAATAACATAGTCTTAAATATAAATTTTGTGAGGTACAAACTTATTTCTGCGCTAGTTTAAAGTTCACGAAAATACGAAATACGAGGGAAAAATCCCTAAAAAGTATTGTGAAAACAGTAACAAGCTAGCAAAATCAACTTTAATAAGTTGATAATACTCGTATTTAAATAATAGACCCCTGGCGCAGCTGCAGTGACATATTTGACGCATGCCTGCTTTATTAGCGACTATTCACTTTTAGCTTAGCTATGCTGCTTTAGATTTCATAATGAAATTTTACAATTTATTGTCAGTTACTTGCTTTATTTTCTTCAATATAGTTTTTCTGACACTGAAATGATCATCACCAGGGTCTATTATACGTCCCACAGCAGCGCGTAAGCCTCGTTTCAGAATGAAAGGGCTTGGATGGTGTTCCCACGAGCGCTTAGTATGGATTAAGAATACACGCACCATTTAATTTCTTCTTAAGTGTACACTCACTATGTTGTCCTTCATCATATCGTGGTAAATTTCAAACACATAAATTACGAAAAACTCAGAGGTGAGCTCGGGTTCGAATTTACGTGTGAAATCACATTTGAAATTTACTACGAGCTTTACGATGAAGGAAAACATCGCAAACAAACATGCACACACCTACGCAGAAATGCAATTGTGTTTGGTTTCCAATCCGCACTGGGCCCGCGTGGGAACTATGATCTTCTTATTCTGATGAGGTTCAATGGAGGAATCAGATGAATTTCAAAATACTTTATGTTGGCGACACCAACTATAAGTTATTAATGAGCAGGTAAATTTAGTTTCATCTCCCTTGCTACGGCTTGGTTCTAATTTCAGCAATGGTAGTTAATAAAACATGCCTTGACAGTAAATAAATAAAAATCAAGGTAGTTTTGAAGGACAGTTAAAAAATTTATTAATAATTTGTGGGTAGTTTTGTTTTGTATCATAAAACGTATGTGGGTACTTGGGGAGTTACAGTGACAAGTTAGAACGGTGGTTGTGGTTCGTTAGTCTAACAACTGGTAGCATGGTGTACGGTTGTGTCACTCTGAAGATGAGCTCTGGTTGAGTTCGAAACGCGTCAGTGTAGTGTGGTGGTGGTGATAGATGGGTTTGTGTGATTTGTGTGTGTTCTTACAGTGTGGAGGTGGAGGAACTGCATGAACACGCATATTTTGCATAAGCTTAGCTATCGTAAGGTCGCGGGTGAGCAAGGAAATTATTTTAGTTCATTGATATGGACCTCCGCAAAGTAACGCCTGATTCAATAAATTATATAAGTTATCATTTTTAAATTATGCGTGGCAACACTGTCGGTCGCTCTTGCTTCAGCTTCGACTCTCTGTAATAACGTCTTTCGAGAATACAATGAATCTTAACATAAAACGAAGCCTTTTCCGAAGAGTTAGAATCAGTGCCTTTAGGTGATGGTCCTTCGAACCGGATTTATATGTAAAAAAAATAATAATAATAATGCAAAGTTAAAAACATGTTTGCCTTATACTCAAAGGAAATGCTTGTGTTTAACAAAAGGCTAAAATACTCCTTTGAAATTTAATTAAGCCCTCGCGTGGGACAATATCAGCACGGGCTGATAACTGCGATTATGAGAATTACTGGAATACGCGACAGTCGCGACGACTAATTGGACAAATTCTATCGCATTCTTGCTTTGAAGTGTCAAGGAATGTTGTACGAAATTGTCTCCATGTTACCTTCGTGGATATGTGGATTACAAGTATTACTAATTTTTAGCCAAATAGAAGAATAGAATTTATTGAATTATCTTATTTGCCAGAATACTTATAAACGTTCTCCAGGGTGTTAAGGTACAGCAGAACAGTATTCAGTCGGTGAACGACATGCAAAAGTTTTACATACAATTCCTCAACCAATATGTTCTGTAAAACCTATTATTTATTTATCTGGTTTTTCTGTGCATCTATATTTCAGTTTGTATTTTCAATTTAGGTTTTACGGGATGACCGTAAAAGTAAAAATTTGGAATTGAAATAAAAAATACAAAAAGATTCCAAAAAACCAATCTCAATTTGATTGCTTAATAACGACATCTCTTGTCCGGGTGAGCGGTTAGTTCCAATGGAATGCCGAAAGTTTCTCGATGAGGGCTACGGCATAGATGTCGCTAGCGTCACTGCTTAAGTGGCTAAATAAGAAACAAACAAGCTGAGATATGTGGTGCATAGGAGAAATTCGTGTCTGTGCCGTTGACCAACAGTGGTGTAGCGGTATAGCACGCGGTACGGAATACCGAGGACCTGGGTTCGATTCCCAGTGTTGGTCTTATTTTTCTGGTTTTTCTGTGCATCTATATTTCAGTTTGTATTTTCAATTTATTTTATCATCTCTTTTTTTACGTTTGTTACCTCAAAACTCTGTAATTTATGAACTGACATGATATTTGCAGCTAAAAGGAGATTAATTTCTTGAACTGTACCTTTTGAAACTTACAGACTAGACATAACATTACCGAAATATATTTCATTATCATTTTCAAAGAGTGAAATTTGATGAAAGATAAATAAGGGACTCCAATACTCGCTCAGTGCTAACTGCACAAGACAAATTGTTAAAACCCTTCTATTTGACTTTCAATCTCAAACTTTAACTGCATCAGCATACTATGAATAGTGATCAAAAGTTTGGGATCTACGAGTATTTAATGTTCCTACTTAATAAAATAAAAAAGAAACCCGCCAAGTGCTTATCGTTTTTTTCCATGTACTATGGCCTGCAAAAGTCGATGGACAATTCCAAAACATAATCGTCTGACGCGAGAAACGGCGCCATCTATGTGTTTGAAGTGTATTAGCGATATTTACTTATTTACTAACTTAGTTAGTTTATTGAGATCTCACTAGATGGCGCCGGCGCTGACCTTAAAAAAAATATTTTTATATTCATGTTAGAAATTTGGTATTTCGCTGCCGTAGTAACTAAATTATGTTCCTGCCTGGGTGGGACACCGTGGGATGATACCGCGAATCGCGTAACGACATTTTCTGTCTCTTTCGTACTTGTCGTAAGAGAAGGAGAATATTATTATTCGCATTACTATCGTTTCTTGTCCTTCAAATATTCCAACGATAAATTCTTTGGTGTGTGTGAAGTTCCCAATCCGCACTGGGCCCGCGTGGGAACTACGGCCCAAGCCCTCTTATTCTGAGAGGAGGCCTGTGACCAGCAGTGGGACGTGTATCTATAGGCTGGGATGCTGATGATAATGAAATTCTTTATTTACGAAGACCCATGTTGCGAATTAGTGTCAACTTTAGTAATCTCCAAATCTAACAGTAAATTTACAAAAACACAAACTCAATATTATCGCCTGGTGGGATTTGAACTTGTGACATACGAACGAAGAACGAAGTTCACAACCACTTGACCATATTACTGTTATCTTAAGCGATGAAAATCTGATCTATATCGGGTCGCCTTAAAATTAATCGGTAAGTCATGCGTGTTTAACGAAACTTAGAGGGTAGACTGAAGATCTTCAAAATACCAGGCTATGTTTTTATTACAAAGATTTTGCTGCTTGTTCAGCTGCTTGCAACATCGTTTGATCGTCTCTTTCAAGTTGAATCTGCTTATTATCGTAATTATTCTTTAAAATGAGTTTTCATCGCAATATTGAAATGGTTAAAAGGTGTGAAATTATTAATTTATATGAAGAAGGAAAAAATGTCGGAAATTTCTAGAGAAATTGGAGTTAATGTGAGTTTTTTTTTTGTTTACGTTCATCCTACCAACTTCTTCATTAAAATGATATCTATGTTATATTATTTTATGTTTATTTATATTGTTACAGATAAAAACAGTTATATTATGGGTACGACGATATCAAGACGAAGGATCTTTGCTGCATCGTCAAAGATCGGGTAGACCACGACTCATAGATGCGCCGCAGCGCCAGCTATGATGTGGCCCACTGTTAGAGTTGTCTATCCAGAAGAACAAGTGCCGTGCTTAACGTTCGTGCAAAACAACTGCCCAATACACCGGTCGCGTATTATGCAAGACTGGTTTGATCAACACAAAAATAATATTAAAGTCGTTCCTTGGCCTGCCAGATCACCGGATTTAAATCCCATTGAAAAATTATGAGGTGTTATAACCATGTCCAAAGTTGGGATAACAAAAATAAGCGAACTCCGGAAACGTTTGAAGTCCACTGTGTAATAATAAGGGACAGTATTCGCGGCTCTAATATGTGTGAAAATCTAGTTGCATCGATGCGATTTTTTTGAAGGCAGTTATCGACAATCATGGTGGTTACACCAGTTATTAAAATAAAATTGATAGTTACGTGTAGACCGGGTTATATACTCAAACAATTATGTTATAATAAAATATATAAGGTGCGGATATTTTCAGGGTATGTAATTAATAACCTAAGAATTAATTATACACATAATTCAAGTATTGTGTGGTAATATTTTTTTGCTTCATACAAAAATACCATTCCGTCCAAAAATAATCATCCTCGCATTAACATTAACTGTATTTTTTTTATTTAATTTAATTGAAACCAATTAACGACGATGCAAATAATCGATCCTCAAAATATCCGCATCTGATTTTCTAGCACACTGTATTATATAAACCAAAATATTTATCTTTATTTGTGATCCTGTAGGTATCACTTTGTTATGAAAAGTAATTATTTGATTATTATGAACAAAACATTTAATTATACCTTGATAGTTTTGTTTACTTATGTGAGAAGTGTGAAAGTTCAATATATGACTGTAATCTTATTATAACTGTCAGTAACACATTACACACTACAGTGGATCTACGCCATCAATTATTGATAAGTAAATGTTTAAAACTGGAAAACTTCAATTATTATAATTTATAACGCGTACGAGTCTTATGATAACCCGGTCTCAGGTATAATTTACTTTCAAATACTATTTTTTATTGGGGTTCAGCTTCAATCCTCTTTCCAGAATCGGAAATGAATACTTAAGCTAATAATACCTCAATAAAATGTTAAAATACAACTTTTGGTCAGGTGCTAATTAAATAACTGAAAACCTCACACGACACCCAGAAAATATTTTTTCATTTTATTTTAAGTTAGTTGTTTGCGTTTATTTTCGAATATCTTCATTATTTCCTAAAATAATTGTATGTTTTACGTAATCAGTAATTCTACTTCATTTCTAACTTTACGGTCGTAATTTTTAATTCCAGATTTAGAAGAAAGCCAAACTGACGCAAAACGGCCAGTATTAAATTATCTAAAGGGTATGAAACATCCCTAAAACATTTAATTGGCGTATGCATTCGTAATATTTAGACTGGGCACAATAAAAAAAGGATTTAAAAACTCAAACACTGCCTGATTTAAAACATAGTGTAATCGATTCTACTCTGGATTCTGAGCAAACTTCTTTCTGGTTTTCAGTTATTTAATTAATATTATATAGTATAACATTAATAATTGCGTCAATATTTAATTAATAGAAATATTGTTTTAGGAATAAATCTTTTATGTTTCAAACTTCAAAACGTGTATTATTTCTGTTGCAACGTTATCCTTTTTTCAGAGTATTTTTTTAAATTTCCATTTCAGTTATCTACAAAATTTAAATAGAAAGTTATAAATAAAAAATAAGAACAAAAAAACAATTCTGATATGTAGGATACGAACTCATGACCATTTACGATTTTATCTAAGCAGCCGATCAACTCAGCTATCGGCACATTGCTGTTATGGGGATAAAATATCGATCATATCATAATAACTGTTTAACAGCGCCATCTAGTTCATTTCTTGTGAACACCTAACAAAATCGCCAACTCTCGTGTTCAAACGATTATAGAACGTAAGGTGTCCATCCACTTATGCAGGCCAGTGTACATTCAAAAGTTGAAAGTAGTTCTACTATAAAAAAAAAAGTTATTTTTTGGAGTTCAGTGATATGAGTATTTCTCAAAAAGTTGTCCCGTCACGAAATTGACAAGAAGTCAGTTTTGTCAAGAAATTATTAACACTAAGGACGGGATCGTAAAGCATAAACTGCATAAAAAATCTAAAATTTCTTGACGTCTCTGGAAAACGTCACGAAATCTTGTGAGGAATAAATCTTAATTTTGTAACTACATCAAAACTTTATATTGGATCCAACGACAAAGAGTATCTGACTTTTTATCAGAGGTTTTATTTATATTTACACAGTATTACTTTCATTTTTTTTTAAATAGCGTCAGGATTTTTTTTTTAATATTGGACAACTGAAAAATTGAAAATGGACAACGTTTTTGAGAAATAGTCATATTCGGATTTTTAGGGTTCCGGAGCCCCCCCTCTCAAATCTAAACCAGTGGGTCGAAAAATTTGAGAAAATTCAGGATGGTTAGTAAGTATATCAAACTATAACGGCTAAGTTTGCTTGAGAATTATTAGTACTTTATGAGTAAATAGCAGAATAAGGTATAAAATATACCTAAACTTGGAAGATTCCATATAAAATACGAAATACTATACGAAATATTACTTATTTTTTTCGTAATGGTGATTTTTCCGTAGAACCCTATTTTGGGCGTGTCCGACACGCTCTTGGCCGGTTTTTTTTACCTCCACGAGTTGTTTAGGGAATATTTATAGCAAATAATAATATTCATCGCTTTTGTATTATCGTTTTGTGTAAAATTCCTAGTTCATACTTAATCATACTCTTTGTTTTGTAAGTAGTTAGAATGGCTCTATCAGTTAAATTATGTCCTGATCTCATAGTTGAGTCATGAAATTAATCTACAATAGAGCGAACCCTACACTTCAGTCTACTCGTGACCACAGCCACTGCAATGTGGTCGAAGTTTTGAGGTAAATTATTACTCGTTTGTGTGAAAATCACTAAAGTTTAAAACGTTATACAATAGAGCGGTCTAAATTTTCAACCCCTCAACCGTTAATATCCCGAAACGCTCCAAGTTTCAAGCGCGAACAAAATTATTAAATGTGCGTGCACTCCACGAATCACTCAACATTTGTAATTACGGTCCCTCAGAAGGACGGGAAGGTCTCAAAGAATGAAATTAAAGGCTTAGTCCTTACGAACGAGTAACAATTTCCCATGTTATATTACCAGTATAATGAGAATTGTGAAGCGGCACGTACATATTTGATATCCTAATAATTTAAATGCGAACGTTTGTGTGTGTGTGTGTGTTTTCAATAAGCTTCAAAATTTTCATCATGAAAGCGATTGTAATTTTAGGTTTCTGCGTCTTTAAATAAAATCCCGATCACGTGAAAATAGCTAAATAAAAATAAATCTTCAAATTTATAAAGAGTCCATTGTATTGTTCTTTATTACAGTTTTATAGATTCAGCCGTACCAGGCGCGGTGCACTCCGCGCGCGATGTGTAAAGATTTTGTAAGTATCAAAACACCCCACGCCGGCGTGGGTTAACTCACTAGGGCCATGATCACCGCCCGGCACGCACGCTTGCAGTCTCTCGCTCGAACTAGTCGCGTCGCATAACGCTACGTATACCTGCGTGATTTTCGTGAAACTGGTTCACGATGAGTACAAAAAAATATTGCATTCATATTTATTTTATTTACTTACTTATTCATATTCTGTACATAACATTACACTAACTAACCCAATTCTGTTCGAAACCATATTAAGTGCGAGTGCGACAAAAGAACAGATAGGTAATTCGCGATTTACCAATGCCCACTGCGGGCGTACAAAACCTTTAAGGCAGCCGACGACGCATTCGGCACGCGACCTTGTACAATTATCCATTTTGTGACCGTCGGAGATCGTACGCGTGTCAATTTAAAAATGCCAGAAAACTAAGTATTTGTCCGAATTTACTCTTATGTATTATTTTTTTATTGATTTACAACCCTATTCTAAACCAAAACGTTGGTACTGAATAATAACTACCTTCGCGCGCAGCACTAGAGTTCAATGTTGCTTGGTGGTGCGCGGTGATTTTGCTAATAAAAATTACGTAGGCATATAAAATGGCAGCTTTCGTCAACATCAAAAGAGAGAACCTTCTGTACTTGTTCTATTACTTATTCTGTGGCCGTACGAGATACAATCCGTCGATAAGAGGGGCCTTTCAGAACAGGACCCTAAAATGCATCACGATCGTTCGTAACTGTCTATAAATGTAAACAAAAAAACCGGTCAATAGCGTGTCGGACACGCCCGAAATAGGGTTCCGTAGCCATCACGAAAAAGTTAAGTAATATTTTTCTAAGGAGTCTTCCAAGTATAGGTATATTTTATACCTTAGGCTGCTATTTACTCTTTGAAAGTTTGATATACTTACACCATTCTGATTTTTCTTTTTAATTTTCCACCCACCGGTTTAGATTTTAGAGGGGGGGGGCGCTCAATTTAATGAAAATTTGCACTTTAAAGTTGAATATTTCGCAAACAAATCACTAAATCGAAAAATAACCCCTAATGGTTTTAAAATACCTATCCAACGAAACTACTACCATAGGGTTGGATGAGAAAAAAAAAATCACCTCCACTTTAAGTCTATGGGAGGTACCCTAAAAAAATTTTTTTTTTCAATTTTTTATTGTACCATTTTGTCGGCATAGTTTACATTTATATCCTTGCAAAATTACAGTTTTCTAGCATTAATAGTCTCTGAGCAAAGCCGCGGGCGGACAGACAGACAGACATGGCGAAACTATAAGGGTTCCGTTTTTGCCATTTTGGCTCCGGAACCCTAAAAAAGATTTTAAGTGATTCATTCAGGTGTTACTTTCCAGAGTTTCATATCAGTGAACTCTGTAACTACATTGGTAGCAAAAATGCAATGATATTGTGATACAAAAACACTTTACACAACATGAATCGATTCATGTCATTGAAAGAAATGCCTGCTCATGTGTTATGGTAGTTGAATAACCTTTTTGTGTCAAGTGCATTGAACCGTAACATGTACATGTACCATATTTTAAGAATCGCCACACTATCGTTGGCTATCATCCAAAATATTTATCTCCACTTTTCAATGTGTAAAACGAGAATTCTTCGAATTCGAACTTCGAATTTAGAACTTCGAAAATAAGAGATTTTAAAATAGGACCGGCAGTATTTTTGTAGTTATAATAGAAAAAATCGAGAAACTACCATGATGAGTATTCTTATGAAGAACGAGTTAGACTCTTGTTGGTTTTCTCACTTGCATTACCGAGCCCATACTCAGACAGCGCTTTGTGTTCTTGAATAGTCATTTGTCACAGCGTAGTGAACTTACTTTTATCTTATACGTAATGGCGCTGCATTACGTTCCAGGATGCAGCATTTCACTTGAATACATAGTAGGAAAGTTGGAAGTAGTTAATTTGTTTTACTATTAGACCGTACCTGCGCAGCTACGGCTTCCCTCGCAAGCGTATTTAATCGATAAAGTTGACAGTTGAATTGAAATTCCTTTTAAAGTTGAATTAACTGTCACAATGTCGCTTTAAATCTCACTTTCATCATCATCTGCCTACGCCCACCTGCTAGGCACAGGCTTCCTCTCATAATGAGGGTACTTGGGCCGCAGTACCCACGTGCTCCTACTGCGGATAGGGAACTTGACAGACACCACTGAATTGTTTCACAGATTATACATGATGTTTTTACATACTTAAGTGTGTAATACAGTGTGTGTTTTGCAGGTGGTAGGACCTTGTGCAAGGTCCGCCCGGATTGCTGCCACCATCTTGCTCTCTTATCCTGCCGTGAAGCAGCAGTGCTTGCACTGTTGTGTTTCGGCGTGGAGAGTAAGACAGCCGGTGAAATTACTGGCACTTGAGGTATGCCATCTTAGGCCTCTAGGTTGGCAATGCATCTGCAATACCCCTGGAGACCCACTTGCTCGTTTGTCGAATAAAAAAAAGATATATAGTTTAGATAGTTAAACTTAGCACATTTATTCGTCGTCTTTAATACACCTGAAAAAGCTTTTATTTATATGGGTCCTTTAGTCAATCTTGTAAGACCATCCACTAATACTCTTGATAAATTTTATGACGCCGAGTACTATAGTTGTGGAAGGCACATTGTTTGTTTTAAATTGCTTAGCTATAATGCTTACAGCAGCCAGCTTTTACAATAGCCTTTCACAAATAATATTGTATCCTTAATCGTGGTTCACAACACACAAATGCAATCCGTTAGCTCTTCAGCAGTGTTCCACCATTGTTTTCCAATTTAAAACCATTAAGGATCACTTCCCTGGCTTAGCGTTTATTCTCTGCTCCTATAATCCATATAAAACAATGCGCTTACGCGAATTCGGGACTAAGAAATGGAATGGGCCATATTTACATAATTACGCCGTACGGAGGAGGCGGTGGTACGTAAAAAGCTGGTGTACTAAAAACAGTGGAACTCCGCTGTGATATATTTTCGGAAATCTTACAACTTCGCATACGAGTATATAACTAAGTAATGGAAGAAAACTTCAGTAGTGTTTAAAAAAGAATATCAAGTAGGTAAACAAATATGATTCGCCATTTTTGCCAAAATTTCAAATCATTTTCCAAATATCTTATTTCGAAGTTTGTTCTGTCTATTTAACGTCCGAACCGTATTTTTAAAGTCATGGAATTTTCTCCTGTTCTTGTAAAAATCATCATCAACATCATCATCATCAGCCGGAAGACGTCCACTGCTGGACAAAGGCCTCCCCCTTAGAACGCCACAATGAACGACAACTCGCCACTTGCATCCACCGGTTTCCCGCAACTCACACGATGTCGTCAGTAAAAATATCGTATGCAAATATCAAGGGTCATAGAGGCTTTTTAACGGTGTCACTTAATAATTTCTAATAAACTCTTATTATCAATGTACCTTTACCATTATTGATTCGACTTTATCATTTCATCATGTTTTGGAACTCATTGCACCTACCTACTATAAATGCACGTGCTGGTTTGGTGATCCAAAAATTATTTTTTCTACTCGTGTGGTACAATCTGCTACTAACGATATCGGTAATCCAATTGGTGCATTGTGTGATCGCAACTTTGACTTTGACTTTCGCAATTTTTTAAAATTGAAAAAATCATTTATTGGCCGTTAAGTAAATCGGTAAGTATTTATTATTTATTAATTGTTTATGTTCGAGCTGTAGAAAAAAAATGTATGCAACCTATTCATAATCAGCCATTGAGACACGAGTGCGTATCTATTATGATATTCGGCTTCGCCTCATGTCATAAACTCGCACTCGTGTACAGTTGCATAAAACTATTGTTTTAAAATCTTAGACATCTTTGAACATGAAACTACCGTGAGACTTGCTCACATTTAATTAAATAAACCTAGATCAGTTTCTTCGTGTACCTAGTCTACGAGCAGAGCAGTGGCGCGCAGTGCGTATTTTGCACCATCCGCCGCCATGTCGCGTGCTCCAAGATGAAGATACAAATTAGCCCGAAACAACCGAGCTAAACTCGATTTAAGGCTTGAGTTATTCGGGTTTATTTCATTAAATATCTTAGATATCCTTGAGCAAACGTCATCATCATTATCATCATCTCAGCCTTTATACGTCCTACTTACTGCTGAGCATAGGCCTTCTCTCAGAATTAGAGGGCTTGGGCTTGAGCAAGTGTATTGCTAATAAAAACGAGTGATATAATATTTGAATTTGATTTTTGTGATTTTAGACGACCCGATGGCCGAGTGGTTAGAGAACCTGACTACGAAGCTTGAGGTCCCGGGTTCGATTCCCGTGTCGGGGCAGATATTTGTATGAAAAATACGAATGTTTGTTCTCGGGTCTTGGGTGTTTAATATGTATTTAAGTATGTATCTATATCTATATAATTATATTTATCCGTTGCTTAGTACCCATAACACAAGCCTTGCTAAGCTTACTTTGGGACTAGGCCAATTGGTGTGAATTGTCCCGTGATATTTATTTATTTATTTAAGTATCACTGTTTAGTGTATGAGCTGCGAGAGCCATTAATTTACGTTCACTACCTACTATAGTTACCTCACGATCGTTGGCCGCAGCCGAGCGCGATCATCGCTGAATTATGTACCCACCTTACAAAATCACCTTTTTGTTTCACGAGAGGTGATTTTTCAAATTTAAATTTCAGATCTTTGATGTTGGGTTAAAGTTTTATTCCAATTAACTGAGTCCGGTTTGACAAATGAAATGCTGAATTGGAAAACTTATGTTCGTCGTAAATATTATGTTTTATCAGTAAAACACTGTGAAACGTGGTTTATACCCTAATAGGAATTTTATTCACACAATAATTTTACCTAATAAGTTGGCAAAATATTTGATAGGCTGTGAATGGAATCGATTATTATTCTCATCCATCATAGTCAGGAGAACGACCACTAGTAAGACATTTGGTCCAATCCAGGATTAAAGAATAAAACATACAACAACTTGTAACTACAAGAATACTTTTTGCTTATATATTTTTTTTTTTAGATAAAATATAATTTATTTACACATATTCTATAAACTATACATAGAAAGATACATCAGAAATTAATAAAAAATAAAAATGGAAGACTAATAAATTGATTAACTAAGAAAAAATGGTCAAGTCAGTCTGTCAGTCGGAGTGTGGTAGGGCAGCACCATCATCAAAGCCAAACAGCTTTGCTGCTGGCTTTCATTTGTGACGGGTGCCTCGAATGCACATGCTAGTCGCTCTAAATATGAAAGTTATTATACGAGATCTTTTGCTTAAAAATTATAAGTATTCAATTTACAAGCCCACTTTATTAAACATTATAATTATCATATAATTTTCATTGTGTATAAATAAACACGACGCATAAACAGAAAAAAATAAAATTTCACTAGATACAGTGCAGTTATTGTTGATATAAAATCAATTGTCATAACGATCTAATTCTATAACACTGTAATGATATAAATAATAGTACTGTAGTGATATCCGCATGGTTTGCTGCCAATAATTTGTTACTAAATCCTAAGAAAACCAAATGTATTAAATTCTCGTTGATAAATTCATCTAGCTCGAATTCAGTTTCTAATATAAAGTTAAATGGTCAAACTATTGAATTTGTAAAATCAACAGTATTTTTAGGAATAACGCTCGATTCTAAACTACAGTGGGGACCTCACGTCACAGCAATCGCGGGTAGATTGAGCTCTACTGCTTTTGCAGTTTGGAAAATACGGCAGCTGACCGATGTGGTGACGGCACGGTTGGTGTATTTTGCTTACTTTAATAGCATTATTTCGTACGGCCTTATTTTATGGGGGATCTGCTGCAGACATTGAGTCAATTTTTATCTTACAAAAGAGAGCAATTAGAGCAGTTTATAATTTGAAGACGCGTGAATCTTTAAGATCTTTTTTTAAGGAAACAGATATCCTAACCCTGCCGTCGCTTTATGTTTTTGAAATAATCATGTATGTTAGGAAGAACATATGTGATTTTCCCACTAACGTCGATAAGCCAAAGGCTACTAGAAGCACAGGGAAGCTTAAAGTTCCATCTTACAGACTGGCTAAAACCAAAAAGTCTTTTCTGGGAAATTGCATACGTTTTTATAATAAAATTCCAAAAAATATTATAAATGAAACGGATACAAAATTCAGATCTATTGTCAAGAAGACATTAATATCAAAAGCGTATTATAAAGTTAATGATTATATCATGGACAGGGATATTTGGAAATAATTCCGATCCGCATTAGCGATCCCTTCAAATAGCGAACCTACTGTGTTAAAAATAAAGTTGTGTTAAATACTTGTGATGTATACATATCATTTAATAATATTGTAAATCTGTTTTAAAAAAATATATATACCTCGTTGAGTTTCTTGCCGGATTCTTCTCAGCAGAGGTTTTTTCCGAACCGGTGGTAGATTTTTTTTTTGACATTCATAAGTGCTTGTTATAGCCTAAATTGAATAAAGATATTTTAACTTTGACTTTGACTTTGACTACTATAAAAGATATTAAGATAGAGATGTATTGTCTAATTAATGAAAGCCTAATATTCAAAATTAATTCAATTTTATTCTGGCGTTTCACCGTCCGCTGCAGTGGCTTTTCAAATTTAAATCTGCAATACCTAATATTATTTACTTTTAAAAATAAATATTCTAACAATAATTTGAGCTAAAAATTAGAAGGGTTTTAAATAAATTAATTATTAAAATAAATTTCATTATCATCTTTTATCGTCGGCTGAAAAACTTTTAAGCCGAGTTTAGACTTGCAAGAGAAATCGTGCACGCTGCATTAAATTGTGGTGCTCGATTGACCACTACAAACTCTTGCGCGATTTTTTCGCAAGTCTAAATTTTGCTTTACTCTGGGATATATCCTGGCTTCCAAAGAATGCCCTAATTAAGCTAACTTATAAATATTATAATTTTTGACAGTAACAGGAAACCGTTACGAGAAGTACTAAATAAATTTTATAAAAAAAAATTTAACTGACTACAAAAAACCATGAATTTTTTTTTATACCATTCTGAAGTCCGTCGGTGCCTGAGCACGAGCCAGCAGGAGTGGACCTATAGTCATCTACATCACCTACGCACTATATGCTGGGCTTCAATCACTCCTGCTGGCTCGTGCTGAGGCACCAACCTACTTCAGAGTGGTATAAAATTATTTTCATGGTTTTTTGTAGTCGGTTAAATTTTTTGTTACAAATTTTTTTTTTCATTTTTTTTGGTGTAAATATTCTAAGATACAATAGTTTCATATCAACTACTCGTCACCTTTAACGAAAAATTGCTTTTTCCGATTCAGAGACTCTCATTACGAGTATTAAGGAGTCCTGGTGCTTCAGTACCCGTTTTTCCATATGCATTACGATTACGAGGAGCATAAATCGCTTAGCAACTGTGTAAAGTAAATAAAATTCAACCCATGAAATACTTGTTATTAAGTAGGAACTCCGATGGTCAACTGTGGTCTTCATCATCAGTTCCATTTCATCAAATGATGATTTACAAGAGCAAATGCACGAGTTACTACTAAATGTATCCAATTTACATGTAACATTTTAAGAGTTTCCTCGATTTCCTTAAGATTCAATTATTATAATCCTGATTTGGTGCTTTTGGGACCTAATTGAAGACATTTATAGACGAACGCAGATTTTCGCTTTTTTCGCTTCATAAATGACGGAGTTCTGAGGTAACAAACATAAAAAAAACAACTCAATTGATAACCTCCTCCTTTATTGAAGTCGGTTAAAGAAGTAGCGTCCGTTTCTTAATATATGCGTTAGCTGAAAAAATATTCCATTATTGGTTCCTGTCCGTGACTAGTGCCCTCTCACCCTAGTTCTGAGGTAACAAACATAAAAAAAAACATCCGAATTGATAACCTCTTCCTTTTTTGAAGTCGGTATTTCCTTTGAAAACACGCAGTTGAGTTCATTTCCATCATCCCTACGGATCGATGCGAATGCCCTTTAACATTAATTCAGTTACAAAGTTCTTTTACGCCTCGATGCTCCCTGATCAAATATTCGATACAGGATCTCAATGTAAGGCCATGGAAATGGCGACTTACGTAAAATAAGAACATCATATTTTAATGCATATTAAATATGCTACGCTTGTAATTTCTCTGAACGATAGAATCTGCAATGTGACTATCCGATACAGTACCAAAGTCGTCCTCATAGCCCAAAGAATCAGCATTTTTTTTAAATAAATAAATATCATGGGATAATTGACACCAAGTCCCAAATTAAGCAAAGCTTGTACTGTAGGTACTAAGCAACAACATACTTATATAGGTAAATACACTTTTACATACATATTAAACACCCAAGACTCGAGAACAAACATTCGTATTATTCACACAACTATTACTACAACACAGGTTCTCTAACCACTTGGCTACCCGGTCGTAGAAATTGAAGTGGCAGTGGCCATATCTGCCAAAGAACCGACATGTGGAGTAAAAGAGTTCTTCAGTGGAGATCGCGTCTCAGCAAACGTCTGAGGTCGCCGGTAGTGAAGGTCGCCTTCTGGCAAGGTAGAGTGGCGATCTGAGAAAATCTGCTGGTAGAAGCTAGATGCATCAAGCCGAGGACAGCTGAGGGCGCAATGGCGCTCAATATTGCCTGCTAGAGGCTGATGATGATGATGAATATCTCAACAGTAAGCACAGTTTCCTTTTTTTTAGTCGTTCATTCCTGTTCAGAATAGTTGTGGTTATGCATACAAGAAACAGAGGCTGATTTTTGGTGGATACATTTTTTTCCGAGAACTGCTTTCTAAGGGCCTCTTGTACGGTCTACAAATGGCTGAAAAAATATATAGTCGACCCTCGATCGTGTTCAGTTTTTTTTTATATTTTAAAGTTTTACGTAGTGCTACCTTTTTTTTTGTCAAGGCTCGGGACGTCAGTTCGAAATTCAGCAAAAAAAATTTGCTTTTCTCAAACATGACATGAAATATTGACGTTGTATTACAAGTAATTAGGCCGGGAAGTATCGCGTTGTAGGCGCTGCGGCTGGCCCGCCTGCGCGAGGTCACTGTAGCGGCCTGCAAAGAGATTTCATACAAATTTTCCGCCCTCGGCCGGCAATGCGACCGTCTTATGTTTCAACGCTCGCTGCAGCCAGCGCGACACGGCGACGAGACTAGCGTCCCGCCAGCTTCATTTCTTGTTTTTTTTTTTATTTATTTCATATCATGTTTGAAGCATCATGTGAAAAGCACTATACAATCCTCGGCCGGAACGCGGGGTTTGCCGGCCTCGTATCCCTATCTCTCGCGTCTATATCTGCTTGGCCGGCAACCCCCTACTTCCCGGCCTCTACAGTAATGTACTATTATAATATTCACTAAAATTTAAAGTAATAATACCTAGTCATAGTTATTTTTCAAATATTTCGTCGGGTGAGAATACGTTTGTGCCATACGCCTCATACCTTGGTTTACAGGAGAGCAGAATAAAGCAAAATATTTAATTTTACATTAAGTTATATTTTAGTGCAAATTTAAAGTAAATGGTCAAAAAGGTATACATATATACTATTCTTAGTACAATAAACATACACTCAGTATAGTGTTATTAATGAGATTTTTGCAGATTTGCGATTGCTATATCCATTTTTAATGAACAGTTGTTTATCGTTTAATGTATGATATGGCACAAATACTTGGATATGGCACCAGATAGTTCATTACTTTTAATTAAATTTGTACCACATCCATTATAAATTCAATAATTATAGAGCTTTTTTTATATATCGTACATATATAATGTCAAATTTTCTATTTTAATAAGACTTCAAAATAAGTTTTTGTCAAAAATTCCATTTTTCATATGACTGACTGTACTTTTTGTCAACTTTACTTGCATTGTCACTCAAACTAAATTTGCATACCAAATTTCAAGTCGATGCCATTAACCGTTGAAGAATTCCGCCCTGTGGAGATGATCCTGGCCAGACTACCAGGATGTCACTACCAGATTATTGTATCGTCCAAATTTCAAGTCAATTTGACTACTGGAAGTCGGTCAAATTTAACTTGCAAGATTTGATTACAGACAGACAAACAGACAACGGGACAGGTGAAACTAAATAATAAGCTTGTAAAAAGATTTATCGTCTTTGGGCATGAATGTCAACATAGAATGTCCGATATTTTTTTACTTATACTTTTATTAATGTTTTTCTCATTCAGAATTGGTGGTAAACTTTTAGGCAAAATTAGGCGGCAGAAGGTATATAAATGGTAATTCCATAGTTGATTGAGAGTGGATATGTCACAAAATTGTAAAAGATCATGTCGTTTGTCACAATGTTTACTTGAGTTTAAGCATTGTTTTGTGCCATATCCGGATATAGCACACATTTGTGATTACCATTTATTTCGTATCGTGGATATGGTACAAATTGAATGTAATTTACTTAGTAAAAAATAAGTATTTTGACACAACGATTTGTGCAAAAGATTATTCACGATCTGAAATATTAAGCTTAACTCGAAATCCATTTTGGTAAAAAATGGATATGGCACAAACGCATTCTCACCCGACGATTTGTGTATACAAAAATATCCGTTATTTTTTAGGTCTGAGCTTACGTAGCAGTGGAACGCACAAGATAGTCTTACAAAAAGGTTTTGATGTTTTTAATGATGTTGTAAAAACTATTTCTTAACCAAATGCTTTGCAATGCAAATTGCATGCAAAATTGAGTGATGGATGAGAAATCCAATTATAATACAACTAACATTCAACAAAGCCCAACTAATCTTAGTTGCTCAAACTGCATCACGGTAGTTATTACCCAACAGCGAAGAAGGAGGGTTATTTAATAAATCCCTTTGAAACCGAAATCTCAAAGTATTGTCCGGCTCAACTAGCTCGCTCACTTCCAAGCTCCGTCTAAAGGTATCCCATGCAAACTTTATCCGACTTGACATTCCACAAAATAGCATTTGCAGATCAAAACCGCAGGCCTCTGTCCAAAGCTCTTTGAAACCATTGACGAAAATTGACTGAGTTAAGGTTTGCGAACGGCAACCAGATATTTGTTGCCATTTTAAATATGCGGTTGCTAAAGATGTGCCACAGCCTTTGAGTCCTTGTAATAGGGAATAAGATAGGGTGGACTATTAGTAGTTTAGAGATAAAAGGAAATGTGGTCGGGCTGACTGCACGGAGTTCGTTCGGGCTACGTAATCTGATTCCTCGTGGGACGGTGACAATAACACAGATATTGGAAAAGTTACTTTGGGAAGTTGGTCCTGTCTACCTTGCCCGATGGGATAGTTTTGTCCGCATGACAGACGTTAGTAAACATTATTGGAAGGTAATTTTTCATATTACAGAATTTGGTATAACTAAAAATATTATCTACGAGCTTTTACTTCGATGTGGAAGAAACAATATCTTTTGACCGTGCTCGGGTCCGCAATTTTTTTTGCTTTTCTTAATTTTAGTAAAAGCGTATTGAAACCACATGACAAAGTTATAATATTTAGCACAGGTAAAGTAGGACTTAATACGACGGTTTGGCGGCAAAACATGTACATGAATGAAACTTTGTTTATAACTTTTATCTTGGCACTAGAAATGAGGATCTACACCCACATCCAATAAAAAAATATTAGTTTTTTTTTTCTCTGTGTACCTGTTTTCTAGACTCATTGCATTAAATTGTATAATTGTAACAGTTTAATCTCGAACGATAGTAAGTGAACGCAACCTCGCGTTATTATAATTAACAGAAGCCAGATTCTACGATAATTTAGTTCCGCAAAACCGAGGTGGAAGTGCACTAATTAGGAATGTCTCTTTGATGTTGTGTAATATATCGGCTGCCGAGGCTTGGTTTGATTTGCTGAGGTAAGATGTTTGTGTGGCTTATGTTAATATTGTTGATATTGTTAATGTGGATGGATTCCGCGAAACTAATGTAAACCAGCGAAATCAGTCCAGATATGTCTGTATTAAGTAAGGGTAATATTTGTTTAATAAATAACGCTGTATACCGTTTTATAGTATGTATGTATGTAAACTCTTTACTGTACAAAAGAAAAGTAACATAATACAATTGACAAACTTTGAGATACTTGTACAAAGGTGGACTTATCCCTTTAAGGGATCTCTACCAGTCCACCTTTGAGTGGATGAGAGGAGCTATCAGTTAGGTTCCGACAAAGAGTGAGTTTCATCATTAAAGGCTGTCACAGAAGTAAAGAGACAAATTTCAAATTTTGAACTGGTTGAAAAGATTATTTTTTTTCTTAAGAAAAATAACTGTCATGGCCGCCGTAGGCATTATATCTGTCAGATTAAGCGGGAATTTCGAAAATACTTTTAAAGTTTTAATAATGAAGAGAGCTGATCACGAAGTATTTGCAAAAAGAGTTACTTATTCAATTTTATGAATGTCATGGAAAGAGAGGGACACGATACGTCATTTTTCTCCAGAGGGAGTCAGAAGAACTACTTTATATCGAATTATAAAGCGTTTTGAAGAAACGCATGGACATATTTATAAAAACATTCCCGGAAGAAAACGTACTTTTTCGTCGCCTAAGAATATAAATAACGTAAATTCTGGCCTAGGAATCAATATCGACAAGCCAACCCATATTGTACGACTTATTGTATGGCGGTAAATCACGAATCGTTTTGTAAAAAAAGTTAAGAAGTCGCAAGAAAGTAACCAGCGACAGTTTACAGAAACCAATAAGAAAACCAGAATATTAGCAAAGACGTTAAAGGGCAAAACGCATAAAAAACAAAATCATGACACAAAATCATCAACGTACAGTAATTTAGTATCGTAAAAACCTACTTTTATGCAGCGTTAACTTTTTTCACACCAATATTTGGGACTACCTGCCATAGTAAAAGTTTTAGAACAAAGAATAAGCTATCCAGTGCCATACCGCTTGTCCTTATTGGTCATATTATAAGCCAATTAGACCACACCCTCCTAACCTTTCTACTGTGCTTCTCCACGACCAATGTTGAAGAAAAAATAAGATTTTGCTAATTTGTTTTTGATGCAAGCTTTTTTGATAACTGTGCTTCATTTTAACTGTAGGTACTTGGTTTTCGTCTAACTTTATAACAAAAAAAATATATAACAAAAATAGAACCGACTACAAAAAACCATGAAAATATTTTTCTACGAGTCTGAAGTCGGTGCCTCAGCACGAGCCAGCAGTGCGAGCCAGGAGTGATTGAAGCCCAATATACTCGTATAGTTGTAGGTGAGGTAGACGATTACGATTATAGGTCCACTCCTGCTGGCTCGTGCTGAGGCACCGACTTCAGACTGGTAGAAAAATATTTTTATGGTTTTTTGTAGTCGGTTCTATTTTTGTTATAAATTTTATTATTAAATCAGATCAAACGTAAAACTAGAACAACAAAACAAATCAATACTTTTCCATTAATTCTAAAGGAAACTGTATATTAAAAATGCATTTTATAAAATTCGACTACCTATGTAGTACACTATGCAGTACACTTCCTTAAATTGCTAGCCTCGCGTATATTTTAAAAATTAAGTGAAATAGTTTAATTTTGTTTACACGTGGTAAATTTTTTCGTTGGTCTTTTCAATTAATGTTAATATTCTTAGACAGGTTTTACCAGATACATAGGTATGCAAATTCTTCCTATTATTTAGAGATATACGGAACCCTTGGTACGAGAGTGGAACTTTCACTAGACCAATTCTGTAAATGCAAGAGTGGATCTCTAAAAATATAATAATCTTCGTTATAAACTTTTTGCTTCCAAACATCTGAATTGCTAAACATTTATTTAAGTATTATGTAACTGCCAATCAAATTTATAATTCAGGCGATCCAATTAAGAATATCTTTGGCAAAGGAGATTATCCTGGCGAAGTTTTTCTTTATTTGGTATAAGGGATACACGCAATAAAATATAGGATTGTCGGGGCGGGTATTTGTCGCTGAGCGGCGACGTAATCGGCTCAAAGGATGTGGGTACAGTCGCTGAGAAAAGGTTTAGAGTATACAGCTTTTATTTTTGATACTACCTCAAACTGTAACCAGACGAAGATTTAAGTGCTGTGAACCGATATCAAAACAAATTGTTAATTTAGAATTAACTACCAGTGCAATTAATTTTTGAAATAATATATTTTCGAGCAGCAATGTAATGCGTACAATAATTTGATACGAGAGAGAAGCGTTCTGTGACAGCTGTCACGTCAACAAGCGCGACGTTTTGAATAAAAACAAAGTAGTATCGCCTAGTGATACATTGCGTGCTATTTAATTTTGTAAGGAAAATAATAAGTCTATTTTTTTTACTAAATATAATAAAATGTGATTATTAGGGCCTTCACTAAATGCCCTTAAAGTTTGAGGTAGTATCAAAAATACACGCTGTATAATAAAAATGTTTGCAGGACAACAAATGTTTATTGCAATATTAAAACTTGCATCGCCAATTTTCTGATACCTAATAATAATTGTTACGATTATAAGCTGTGTTGGAGCCAATTTTCAATGTGATTGGCCTTGTTCCAAACCATTTTACAATTATGTCATCATTAGCTGTTGCCCGCAACTTCGTCTGCGATGAATTTCTTTAACGTGCGCCCTCGGGAATAACTTTTTTTTCGGGATAAAAGGTAGGTATCTGGTCTTTTAATATATGAAATAAAATATGCAATATTTCATGGCAATCAATTTAGTTAGTTTTTTAGTCAGTTGTTCCGCTTTCATGTCGAAAATACAAACTGAGAGACCTTGTCCAGCAGTCTCATGTCTCAGCATCCATGTCTCCGTTTGTATTTTCGATATGGTTTCACGGGATACCCGTAAAAGTAACAAATTTGGAGTTGAAATAAAGAATACGCTTACCATCAGGCGATCCGCCTGCTCGTTTGCCCCCTATACCATAAAAAAAATAATACAAAAAGACTCCAAAAAACTAATCACCGCTTTCATGTCTTAATTAATTTCCATGATATTTAACACACGCATACAATACAAAAAGAAAGTACTTATAAAAAAAAAAACTTTTTTTGCACAACTTTTGACGCAAGCTAAGTCAATAGCTAGTATATTTTTTATATTTTATATTTCAACGATAAACAGTTATGAAGCGCGACAGTACCCTCAGTTCACGAACGCTATTTACTTTAGGTGTATTGCCGTAGGTAAGAATCAGCGCTGAGCCCTATTTTCAGTTTCAAATCGGATTTTCGATATGAAACTTTTGTCTTTTTGACGTTCACAAACAAAATGTGATGCTGAGAAATAGTGCCATTGTGTTAAGAATTGCTTTTTTGAGGATGTGCTTGGGTGAATTTTAAAAAAAATGAGTTTTTTTATTTCTCAAGGTTTTAATTTTTATGCTCGGTGCCTCTCTTTTAAGTGGCCACAAAACGGAAGATGAAGAGTCGACAGACCTCCCTCTAGGTGGACTGACGACATCACGAGAGTTGCCGGCGAATGCAGGCGGCGAGTTGTCGTTCACTTTGGCATTTTTAAGGTACCGTACCCAAAGGGTAAAAACGGGACTCTATTACTAAAACTTCGCTGTCCGTCCGTCCGTCCTGCACCAGGCTGTATTTCATGAACCGTTCTAGTTAGATAGTTGAAATTTTCACATATTATGTATACATATAGCTGCTATAACAACACATACTAAAAATATAATAAAATAAATATTTAAGGGGGCTCCCATAATAATATAACAGACGTGATTTTTTACCGTTTTTTTTGCTAATGTCTAATATTGTATAGATAATGATACAAACCCTTCTTGCGCGTATCCAAATCGCAATTGACCGTTTTTTTACTGTAAGAGGGAGGCAAACGAGCAAGCGGGTGGGTCATCCGATGGGAAGTGATCACACCAACCAACCAACTACTCAAGAAGAGTCATTGGTCCGTTGCCGGCCTTTTATGAAAATATAAGCCCTTTCCTTGAAAATCCCGATATCATAGTTATCTGAAAATACTGCTGTCAGAAGCTGATTCCACAATTTCAATGTGCCATCGGCCAAATAAGTGGTCTACCAATTTTTAAACTTAATATGTCGCTAAAGTCGAACTTTAAAGTTCACAGACACGTGAATTGGCATTATGGTTTTATGATATGCAAACGATTATCAACTTCAGCTTGGTAGACCACAAATTTGGCTGATGGTACGTCGTAGGAAGTGCCGAAGGAAACGCACAATGGTAGACCGGCATCCTTCGAGATGGTGACGATTCTAAGGAGGGATCTTTGTGAAACAGTGGACATCTTCCAACTGATGCTGATGATTCTCAAAAAACTAATACACATCCCACACAGACGCAAGTTAGTTTAATCAAGTCGGTGGCAGTTAGTATGCAATCGAAAAGTTAAATTTTTTTTATCACTTCATTCGCTGGAATATTCAAGGGGCGTAAACCGGCTCCGCGGAACGACTGTTTAGAAGGCCGGGGTGCACTGGGGCAAAAGTGGCTATGGAATATTCTATATACAGGATGTCTTTGACCATGGGGTTTTAAATTCAAGATTCGATTCTACTCGCCTAACTAAACTACTTTTGTTTTGTAACATTTTCAAATAACTTCATCATGTCAGCCGAAAGACGTCCACTGCTGGACATAGGCCCCCAAGGATCTCCACTTAGACCGGTCTTGTGTTTTTCGCATCCACCGCGATCCCGCGATCTTAACCAGATCGTCGCTCCATCTTGTTGTTTCCCATCGGCCATCAGTCCTGCGAGCAATGTGCCCCGCCCACTGCCACTTCAGTTTCGCAATTCTTGGGGCTATGTCGGTAACCTTAGTTCTACTGCGGATATCATAATTTCTAATTCTATCCCGCAGAGAAACCCCGAGCATAGCCCTCTCCATAGCCCTCTGAGTGACTTTGAGTTTTCTCATGAGGCCCATCGTTAGCTTCCACGTCTCAGATCCGTATGTCATGACTGGCAACACACACTGGTCAAAGACTTTTAACTCCAAACACTGCGGTAATTTGGATGAAAAGACACTGCGAAGCTTCCCGAACGCTGCCCAGCCGAGTCGGATTCGACGAGTGATCTCTTTCTCGAAGTTGGACCTACCAAACTGGACCGTTTGACCGATTGTTCAAATAACTTAAATTTAGATAATTTATTGATCCTCAATGTTCCACTTCAACTGATGACCGGATGACCGGACGACCGGATGGCCAAGTAGTTAGAGAACCTGACCACGGAACTTGAGGTCCCAGGTTTGATTCCAGGCCAGGGCAGAAATTTGTATGATTTATTTTACTGTTTTGTTTTTGGCAACCAGTCGTTTAAGGTTAGCAACCACTACTGCCAATGACTCCTAAGCTGACAGCAGCAAAAGTTTATATTATGTTTGGCCAGTTTTTAAGCAGGTTCTGTCCTCAAAGTTTAATCGTTAAATCAGTGCTTCGGTCTTGCGGTGTTATCGCTGTCTCTTGGTACGGGGACCTTTAAATATCTTATTACATTTCTTAGATAGACATTTATTAATGTGCTGTCAATTTTGTATTTTATCGTACACATTGAAAAATATATTTAATCTGTATGTAAAAAAAAAATTAAACGATGCAGAACAAAAGTAGCTCAGTACCACTACCATGAGTTTACAGTGACCGTACTCGATAGCGACGGCGTAAATTATTTGTAGAGGCGCTGTACAATTCACCAAACAAATAATTTACGCCGTCGCTATCGAGTACGGCCACTGTAAACTCATGGGAGTGGTAAAGTTATGTGAGTAGAATCAAACCTTGGATTTAAAACCCGGTCGGAGACTTCCTGTATTTCTTTTATTTTCAGAAGCATGTTGCTCTCGTACGTTCTTATCTTCAGTCTAACTATACACTGCCGGTCATCCACGTCTAATCGTCATTTCTTACGTCTGTGATAAATTTTGGTGAACCTCTTTCTGTGCTGTAAATATTTATTATTAGCTATATATATAAAATTCGATTTGAAACGATTTTTAACCACCGACGCAAAAAGAGGGGTGTTATAAGTTCGACCGCTATGTGTGTCTGTGGGTTTGTCTGTGGCACCGCAGCTCTTAAACGGGTGAACCGATTTAAATGCAGTTTCTTTATTTGAAAGCAGGTTTTCTAGCGACGGTTTTTAGACATGTTTCATCAAAACCGGTTTAGCCGTTTTGAGATATTATTGAACTTTGATCACTAGCTAAACCTACATAATTACAAAAAAAAAGATATTTGGTTTGGTAACAATATGCAAGACTCTTAAAAAAAAAAAAACCTTTTTCACTCATTGCACCCCTGCCAGCCCCGTCAGCCCATTAGGAGGCGTGAGCATAGTCGACTGCTCCCCATAAACCACGTTTACGATACACCGGCAGTGAAAACCACCGTGAATTAGTTACAGAATCGCCCCCCGGCAGAATACACCCCCGGGACTATTGCCGACTCAATTTTTAAACAAATTGGACGTAATCCAACCATTTTATTGTGCTATTCGGCTGTCAATTAAGTATGTGCGGGTTTTGTTTGCGAGCGTATGTGAAATATGGCCCTTTACCACGAAGTGCAAAACTCGAACTTCGTATGTTGCCATCCCGCTGACGCTTATCTCATTTAATACGCGAGTGAAAGGGACGGTGCGATACGAACTTCGATTTGCGAGTTTCGTAGTAGCTGGGCTACGTTGAAATTTCTCGCCCATTCAAAAGTTAGCGAAGGCATTCCAAAGCACTTTTTGTGTAGTACGATGGAACTTCACTGAAAATTAATCATTTAAATAAATGATGCAAGATGCGAATAAAAAAACCATCTTGCAATAACAAACAAATTCTATTTTTTTAAAGTTTCGTAACTCAAAAGGAAAATATCGTTTCTCTCATGGACATACCAAGTCGAAATTCGGAACCATTCTAAATGAAAGTTGAAGTTGAGATGTGGTTTCTTTCTACCGTAAAAATACAGTTTAGGCGATCAAAAGATAGAACCATTCAAAAGTAAATTTTCGTACAAAAGTCATAGGTATCAAAACCCACATGGTGCTTCGTGTTAATATATAATTATGACATACTGCAAGACGTTATGCCTCAGAATAAAAGTAAGTTAAGGGAAAAATAGTTTAATAAAATTGTCTGCCTGTAGAAGTACTATGTACTAAAAAGAGCGTCAACAGCATTTTATTTATTTTTCTTTTAAATGTTAGACCCTTAAATTTACTACTTACGAATCTGCGAATCATCGTGTGTTAGCATCGCCGACAGTGTAAACACTGCCTTACATCCGTTGCGCGTCAATGTGCCCACGCTCTATTGGCTACCGACCACTGGAATAATGCCAAACACCTACAGTTTAAATGCGGTTAGCAAAATCTACACCCACCTTTAAGCTATGGTATTAAGGATCTAATTGTCTAAAAGTATATGCAAAGTTATTGTTGTACATGCGGTTACTTTTGCAAAATATAAATTTGCTGTTGATTTTGTATGGCTAGATTCTATTGCGTTGGACTGAGGTTTATAACAGTTTAATCGCTGTTTTATAATTATTGATGAAACATAAGGGGTGTAAATGTAAGAATAGTTCAAGTTGAAATATTTGTTAGGGTAACAAAAAAGTAGTCGAATGGGCTAGAAAGGCTTCATGTTAATGCTTAGGTAAAGCTGAGTTTTGTACAAGTTGCATTACATTGCGGCGCTCGATTGACCACTACAAACTCGTTGGCTTCACGGCCTCGCAATGTAATAATGCAACTTGCACGATTTTTCTTGCAAGTCTAAACTCGGCTTAAAAGTCCGTCATTTAGATAGTAGTGTTACGTTCGTGGGGTGGGTTCGTGATTGAAAAGCACTTTTAACACCGATGAATAAGAGTAGGATTTATTTTCACACTGTTACTTAACTTTACAAAACACTTAAAAACAGTTCACAGTAATTTCGCACTCGCACCTTAAAAGTCTGCCTTACATGATCTCTTCGATGTTTTACTTCGCTTATCGCTATCGCATTCGAAACTGTCCTCCGACGCAACCTACACCGGCTTATATACCCCCGGTGAATCGGTCCACAAAGTTCGAGAACAGTCCAGCTAGAGGTCACGTACCTACATCTCGAATGTTCCGGAAACGAGTAGAGTGTCTGTCTCTTTCATGTGCTATCTCTCACACTCAGATACAGTTAGAGAACATTCCGGAAACAGGATCATCAGTCTTGTTTCTCTCTCACCATATAGGCTATCCTTGTCCACACCTTCTCGAATGTTCTCAGTATAGCTGTCTTTTAATCGTCGTGCTATCTCTTTCACTCCTATGGAAAATTCTCCATATACTGAAATGTACTTGGATGACCATAAGGGGGTCCTGTAAACAAACGCTCTGAATTAACAGGTGGTTATGGCGTCATCGGATAGAGGGTGGCCTGAAAGCGGACTGAAAACATGTTTCAGGCGCCTGAAAAACAAGGCAACTTGGGTGAATTTTTAAACATAATATGTAGATTGATGAGGGCATCCTCTGAAACGGCCTGTGAAACAGAATCTCCAGCCTACTCGAAAACGGCTCCTAAACCGGTCGTAAACTGAAACATGCAGTCAAGCTTAGCACCTAACCACCGTCGTAACACTGCCCCTCCTAAGAACCATGCACTCGTCCACAGGCTCATTAGATCCATGGTACTTGGCCAACCGACAAATCGATCAACGTGAACAATCTTACAGGGGCTACGCGCGTTACGCTGATATTATCCGGTATCTGTGACATCGTTGATCCTAGTGACTTACTTTGTCGGCCCTTCCCTACTCGGTGATTAATTTCGGGGACTTCCCTTTTTTTCGCATAGGGTTATGTAGCCATACAATGATCTTCCTCAAATCTCGTCTGGTTAGACTCCGGTCATATCTGGTCTTCATCTTTTCGCTGGCCTGCAGTCCGTGTTCACGAACATGATTGTGAAACCATCAATACGGTTTCGCAGTTCACTTGCATATTCTGAAATCGTCTTTGGCGCATCTGGAGGTCGTCCTGTCAGTAGATCCGCAGGTAACCGCAATTCTCTTCCAAAATTAGCCGCAGGTGTCACGCCGTGCTTTCGTGAACTGCGGTCCGATATGACATTAAAAAGAGTGGAATATGCCTGTCCAATCTTTTTGATGGCTGTCAACTACTTTGGCCAAATGTCGTTCCAGAGTCTGATTGAATCTCTCGACCATCCCGTCTGACTGTGGATGATAGGACGTAGTCCGAGTTTTATGAATTCCCATGACTCGGCAAGTCTCCTGAAACACCAGAGATTCAAATTTCTTCCCTGATCGCTGTGGATCTCAAGAGGTACTCCATACCGACAAAATACTTCAGCCACTACCGTTTCCGCTACTGTGACTGCCTCTTGATTTGGAATGGCAAACACTTCAGGCCATTTGGTGAATAGTCCATGACCACAAGGATGTACTTGTTTCCGCGGTCAGAGATCGGGAACGGGCTGCGACGTCCAAAGCAATTCTTTCCAAGGTGCCCCCACATTATAAACTTTAAGCGCACCTCTACTGCGTGTATGTGGCCCCTTGACCGACGAGCAGCTAGTACACTTCCTACACCAATCTTCCACATTCCCGACAGTGTATCCAGTAAAAGCGTTGTCGAATCTTCATCAGAGTCCTTTTTACTCCTAGATGCCCGCCGGAAATGCCATCATGAAAGGATCTTAAAACATCGCTAACTCTCTTTCTTGGTACGACCACTTGAAGGTGAGCATCCTTTCCGTTTGCTGACTCCCATTTCCTACACAGTACGCCATTGTGCATAATCAGACTTTCCCATCGCCCAGTAGCTCTTGGTCGCTGTACTCATCGGAGCTACCTCACACCTTTGGTTTGGGCATTCCACCGTTAATCCAGTCGTAAATGGGTTTTATGTCACGATCTTCCTGTTTGGCTTCTTGCATGACTGCGTCACTCCACTCTTCGCTAACAGTGTCGGTCCTCAACATCTCACGCAGTCCTTATCCTCTTGTTAACAGTGTTTGCAGTCATCCGGACAAGGCCTTCGGGAGAGGGCATCTGCATTTCCATGTGACTTTCCACTTCGATGCTCGATGGAAAAGTCATATTCCTGCAGTTGTTCGATCCAGCGTGCCACCTGACCCTCGGGGTTCTTGAACTCTAACAACCACTTTAAAGCAGCATGGTCAGTCCTGATTCGGAACTTGCGTCCAAGCAAATATTTGCTGAAATGCTGCAAAGTTTTGACGACTGCCAGCAATTCTCTCCGAGTGACGCAGTAATTTCTCTCGGGTTTCGATAACGATTTACTGAAATAGGCTATCACAACTTCCTGATTCCTTGTTTTGTGACAAGACTCCTCCGATGCCAGTATTGCTTGCATCAGTGTCAACAACAAACTCGTTATCCGGGTCGGGATATTCCAAAATCGGTGTTTCACACAGTCTCTGTTTGAGATCTGAGAAGGCTGCTGCACACTGTTCATCCCAATTAAATGGTCGTTTCTCTTCCGTCAGCTGGTGCAAAGGCTTTGCTATATCCGAGAAGTTCTTCACAAATCGTCGATAGTACGAGCAAAGTCCTAAAAAGGCACGCACTGCTGTCTTGTCTTTCGGTGTTGGCCAGTCCTTAACTGCACTGATCTTCTCAGGATCTGTCTGGATGCCTTCCGATGAAATTACATGTCCCAAGTAGTTAACCTTACGCTTGAAGAATGAGCATTTCTTCGGACTTAGTTTTAAATTTGCGTCACGCAACTTGGACAAAACTTGCTCCAGTTTCTTAAGGTGGTCATCGAAATTTTTACCTACAATTATGATGTCATCCAGATACACTAGGCAAGTATCACCCAGAAGGCCGGCAAGTATTTGCTCCATTAACCTCTCAAAAGTTGCCGGTGCATTGCACAACCCAAACGGCATAACATTAAACTGCCAAAGTCCTTTACCAGTTGAGAAGGCTGTTTTCTCTTTATCTTTGTCCTTAATTTCCACTTGCCAGTAGCCACTTTTCAAATCCAAGGTGGAAAACCATTTCATGCCGTTTAAAGTATCCAAGTGTCGTCTATCCTCGGCAATGGATAACTGTCCTTCTTAGTCAGTCGTTGAGTCTACGATAGTCAACGCAAAATCTCATAGTTCCATCCTTCTTTTTCACCAAGACTACTGGGAGAACACCAAGGGCTGGTCGACGGTTCTATTACTTTGTCCCTCCTCATTTCCTTGATCATGTCTTCGACTTCTTTTTCTCGAGCTACTGGAACTCGCCGAGGTCGCTGTCGAATAGGCATGACATCTCCAGTGTCGATCTCGTGCTGCACTACTCCAGTTCTCCGATATCACTGTCATGTGCAGAAAGACACTCCTATAGCGCTTTAGTAGATTACGCGCCTTTAGAAGTTCTTCCTCCGTGAGATCATTCTCGCAGTTTTCCAATAATTTTCCAATATCCACAACTTCTTCTTGCAACTTGTTCTCGCTTGGCCCATGACAACTCCGTATCCAAGAGATTGCCTCGCATGTTCCCATAAGGGTTCCTTTACTTAGGACGTGTTGGGTGTCACTTAAATTAAGAACCCTTATAAATGCTGCAGATGACGTCATTACCACTGTGCGAGCTGGTATCCACGGCTTACTGCCAGCTATTTTCTCTATTAACACGCAGGAATGAGATCCTTGTCTCATACCATATGGCAACTTCACTGGAACTAGGGCTTGCGATCTCGGTTGAAGTGTAGTCCTTCTAGCGCAGAAGACATGTCCACCCACTTCACCCTCCATAGGAACTTCATAAGCCCCAAATTTCAGCACGCCGCCTTTTAAGTCGATCTTACAATCGTACTTCCTCATAAAATCTAGACCAATAATACAGTCGTCTACGATGTCAGCAATGATGACTTTGTGCCAGTACTTCTTTTCTCCAATCTTTACTGACACTTCTTGCTCCCCTTGGACGGAAATGTTCTGGCCGGTAGCCGTTTGCAGCTGAAGATGCATTGGTCGGACTAGATGATCTCTGATCAGGTGTTTTTAGCAGTCGAGAACTGATCACAGTCCGAGAAGCTCCGGTGTCGATAGTAAGGAGACATGGCACTCCGCCAATTTCTCCTTTGACAGCCAGACTGTTCCCGTTGTTCGCCTGGGAGATCATAACTGGGACATTTTGACCACCAGCCAGCACTCGTCCCATAGTCCTGGCTTTTACTCGTTTCCCTGCTGCTGCCGCTCTGGATTACCAGAGCTTGCTGGCCTCTCCATTTGGTCCGAGTCTCGTCGCCTCCAATATCTTTTCGGGCAGCCAGATTGCATGTGTCCTCGTTCCCGCAGTTGTAACATCGAGGTCCCGTTTCTCGAGGTGGAGCAATCGGCTCCCTGACAGCAACTTCACGCACCCTGAAGGATCTTGTTGGTCCTGACGTACAGCTTCCACCTCGAGGGCATGGGCAAGCGCATCCTTCAAACTCCCGTGGTGACCCAGTCGTACAGCAGCCCTCACTTCAAAGTCTCGAATCCCATCTATGAATGTCTGCACTAGCATTCCATCCGTAAAAGAGGATGAATCTCGGTATGCTTTTTGGACCAGTCTCTATTTCTAGGGCCCACTTTTGTAATGACTCATTACGACCCTGGGTCCTATCCTTCAGTTGAGCTCTGTAGACGTGCTCTAGATGACTGTCACCGAAGCGTGCTTCTAAAGCTTCAAGGAGACGGTCATATGTCTTATCCTTTCCCAACGTTTCCAAGATACTGAGAGCTTCATCCCGTAGCGCCAAACTCAGTGCCGTTTTTGCATAATCCTTGCTCCAGCCATTCGTTTCCGCGACCAACTCGAATTGGTGCTTGTATGCGGCCCATGAAGAGGTACCATCAAATGGTGGTAACTTTAACTTTTCACCTCCTGTGGCTGGTGCACCCGATTAAACTGGTGGTGCCGTTGGCCACTTTAATCTCCAACTTCTGGAGGCGATTCTCGTGGCCTTCTACCTTTTCGTTGACACCGTTGAGGCGCTGTTTCGTGATTTTCGACTTTAATGTCAACTGCCACAATTTTATCCTGGACCTCAGCCATCTCCTTTTTCCATTCTGCGGTTGCGTCGTGTACCTCACGGAGGAGTTCGAACTGGTTCTTTTGTTCCTCCTGTAGAATCCTAGCTTGTTCCTCCTGCTTCCTAGCATGTTCCTCCTGCCTTCTAGCTTGTCCTCCTGCCTTCTAGCTTGTTCCTCTTGCTTCTAGCTTGTTCTTTCAGGAGGACCAGAATCGCACTGACGTCTATTTCCGACTTTGGGGAAACTGCCACCGCTGTATCTGACGCTGCGGCGGTGTCTGTAGGGTCCCCAGCTGCGGCGCGGCTTCGGGTCTGCATTCTCTCCTTCTCTTCTTCTCGCGGAGTAAGCGGCATTTTCAATCCCACTTCTGACACCAAATGTTACGTTCGTGGGGTGGGTTCGTGATTGAAAAGCACTTTTAACACCGATGAATAAGAGTAGGATTATTTTCACACTGTTACTTAACTTTACAAACACTAAAAACAGTTCACAGTAATTTCGCACTCGAAAACTCACTTACAAGTCGCTTTGATTCTCTTCGATGTTTATCGCTCGGTATCGCATTCGAAACTGTCTCCGACGAACCTCACCCGGCTTATATACCCCCGGTGAATCGGTCCACAAAGTTCGAGAACAGTCCAGCTAGGACGTCATACCTACATCTCGAATGTTCCGGAAACGAGTAGAGAGTGTCTGTCTCTTTCATGTGCTATCTCTCTCACACAGTTACTAGAACATTCCGGAAACAGGATCATCAGTCTGTTTCTCTCACACATATAGGCTATCCTTGTCACACACCTTCTCGAATGTTCTCAGTATAAGCTGTCTCTTTCTAATCGTGCTATCTCTTTCACTCCTATGGAAAATTTCTCCATATACTGAATGTACTTGAGAGGCCATAAGGGTCCTGAAACGCCTGAAAAACGGGGTTTTCAGGTTATGGCGTCATCGGATAGAGGGTGGCCTGAAACGGACTGAAAACATTGTTTCAGGCGCCTGAAAACAACGGCAACTTGGGTGAATTTTGATAAACTAATATTGTGATGCATCCTCTGAAACGGCCTGAAACAGTATTCCAGCCTACTGAAAACGTCTCCAAGGGGTCGAAAAACATGATCAAAGCTTAGCACCTAACCCACCGTCGTAACAGTAGTATCTCTACAGGATCATTCCTATGTGACAAACAAAAATTATAGTTTCAAACAGCATTTCCAAGGCAAACTCTTAAGCAAACGATCAAACTTTAGTAATTGATGTAGTCAATTTTTTTTATGTTTTTATGACTTGAAAACAACGAATTTATGTTTTATTTTCGACTGTTTATAATTCCTACTCTTAGAGAGTGTGTATACAGCTGATATTCCTTCTAGATCATTTGATTCCCAAGCTACAATTTCTTACAGTGAGCTTCTGTTAATATACAGGTAATTAATTCAATGAAAATCATCTTCATTAGGCTCATTAGTCTGATACGGTCGATGGATAAGAAGAGGCTCACACTCTGATACATAATCGCATTTCCCATTTCTTTCTGTCCTACGGTAAAATTAGAGTAGAAAAAGATGATTTCTTGCAATGCTTTCCTGGACTTGTGAAAAATCTCATTTCAATCTTAGTGCCGCAGATAATTTTAGATTTAATATAGAACAACTTACTTTTTTATCCTAAAATTATTATTATTTTTCGTCCCACGAGCAACTTTTTGACATTCGTTTATTTTTAAAGTAAACGAGGGCATAGTGTTTTCTATAAATACAGCCAGTCTTTAAGATCAATTTACAATAAGATCACAAATTTGACAAGAATTTCATCTTGCTCGGTTCATGTCATATTAATGGAGATTTGAAGTACCTTTGCAATCCGTCTTTGTCGGCAATTGCTAATGTGTTTTATCCCGCCAGATTTCGTTTAGTATGTTGATAAAACAGGGTTTATTTCTGCTACAATTTGAAATATTAGATAAGTAAATCTAAAAAAACCTAATTTGAATCAGGTGGAGGTCCATCATAGATATCAATGAACTAAAAGCAATTAGTTTTCTCTCCCTAAGGTCGCTGGTGAGAGAACTTTTTTTTAAGTTAATTATAAAAAACCTTTTAAAGTAAAATAGTGTCAATTCAAGAAATTTCTCTACGTTGGGACGTTTTAAATGTATTTTATTCATGAAATTTACGTCACTGCGATACCAATTTACGTCACTGCGATACCAATTACAAAATTGCTTAAAACAATGAGCCTAGAAAATGACTTGAAAAAATCGAATGTAACATTTTTGATTGGTTTGATGAATTCTTCAATCGTAGCAGAGTTCAAGTACTTACCTTTGAACTAACCTTTCCTAACCTTTGAACGATTAAAAGAACTAGAGAAACATAGTTTTGCTTCTTCTTCTCTTTCGAATGCTTGGTGTTTATTTCTTTTAATTCGTTGGCTATTGTTTAAATTAAGTAATATGCTATTATTGTTTCCTAAGTTCCAACTTATAGTATAAGTATAATAAGTTAAGTATAAGTCAGCATTAATAAGCGATCTGCTTACGTTTAAACTGCATGCTGTGTTTGCCTGTAATTGGGTAAATACTCTTCAGTTGTTATACCTATGTTTGTACTGCATGTCTTACGGTATGTTACCTGTTGGCAACCTAAATAAATAAATAAAATAAAATTACGATGCGACACTTGCCCAAGTTGGTGTGTATTTAACAATTACACTTATTTCTATACCTAACGATGACTAATTCAATTGAATATTTAATTACTAGGGTTTTCTTTTCGTCCACGTGGAATTCGGTTATCGCGCGCTGTTCCCTCGGGAACTGCGCATTTTTCCGGGATAAAAAGTAGCCTATGTCACTCTCTGGCCCCTAAACTATCCCTATGCAAAAATCACTTCGATCCGTTGCTCTGTTTCGACGTGAAAGACGGACAAACATACAAACACACACACTTTCGCATTTATAATATTAGTATGGATGGATAAGGTCCATCGCAAAAGGTCGACTCGGCTTCAAAAATCTGTGATATTGTATCTGGGTATTCGGTATCAAAGGTAAGGTAACCCTAATATACTTATACTAATTGATGTGTATGTAAAATGGGCTCAACACTGTAAGGGTTTCGTTTTTGCCATTTTGGCTACGGAACCCTAATATAGGTACTTATTACTTACATACATCAAATTTTGATAATTACCTACCATGTTTCGTTAAGCGTCCCATTGTAAGTATATAAATCTTGTTTTGGACTTTATGGTGCTTCTTATTTTATTTTACCTCAAACATTATATTTATTAATACCTACTAGATTAGTTGTTAAATTAAACGAGTAACCTATTACAGTCGACTTCATAAACTTGTGAGCAAAAATTGGATCAAAAATATCTGAAAACGCTTCTACGTCATTAACATAGAGTCGTGTTCAGATATTTTTATCAAATTTTTGCTCACAATTTATGAACTCGACTGTTATACCTGAGATCTGTTGTAGTGTAACGATTACCAGACTTACGAAGTTAGAAATTATTATAAAAACTTTTGAAATCAATTATTAATGATTCAGGTTACATTTCTCAGAATTATTTTCGGTTAGGCTCGCAAAATATACTTTCCTAAAATGCACTTTTTAGGGTTCCGTAGACAACTATGAACCCTAATAGTTTCGCCATGTCTGTCCGGGACCGTTAGTACTAGAAAGCTGTAATTTGGCATCAATATACATATTAGTCACGCCGACAAAGTAGTAAAAAAAAAATAATAAATATTTTTTTTTAGGATAGCTCCTAACGAGGCTTAAGCACACCAAATGTGACTATGTCAGCCTTATGGAGGTATCATTGGATAAGTATTTTAAAACCATGGGCGGGGTTTGTGAGGTTGCCAGGACGATTTTTCGATTCAGTCCCCCTCTAAATTCTACACTGTTGGGTGGGAAAATTTGAAAAAAAACAGGATGTAGAAAGCTCATCAAATTACAAAGAAATTATTACAGGTAAGATTGCTTGAATTATTAGCAGTTTAAGAGTAAATAGCAGTATAAGGTATAAAAATATACCTAAACTTGGAAGATACGAAAATCTTAGAATCCTTAGAAATCCTTAGAAAAATATTACTTGATTTTTTCATTTTGGCTACGGACCCTATCTTAGGCGTGTCCACACGCTCTTGGTCGGTTTCCTTAACTACACTTCTCAATTTATTTATTTTCCTTTTACTTGTAATTTTCTCTGTGTGTACTCGTTTTCTGCATCGCTTTCTATTTGGTGGCGTAAATATAGTCATTGCATTGTACTATTGTATTGTGTAAGTCACTTATAGATATATTTCATATACTTATTATCATTATCAATAAGTATTATCATTTCAAAGCTGATGTAAATGCCGAAGTTTTATCATCAGTAGGATATTTCAAAACTTGTTAAAAACCTATCCCACGTTTTCTCGTCCCAAATTCAATTGAAGGTGCCGTGTTCACTTAAATGGATTTTTAAGAGAGCTCGCTAAGTAAAGAGTTTACTGAAAGCCTTATTTGATTTGAAAGCTTTTCTTCATCGGCATTTTTAGAGACATTCTTTGTTAAGAAGGTGTTGGAACCTTTGTTGTTACGATTCACTTTAATATTTCTTATTCCTGGTAGCTCTGAAAAATTAAAGAGTAGCAAATTTTTGGCAATGATACAATGGCGTTACTAATTTATGTTTCAAATTAAAACACAAGTATTTGTAGACAAAGACTTTTGTGCTGATTTCAATATTGTATTGCTACTTAAATGTTGTCGTATCGCCAAAAGTCAAATCGTTTGACCTCGATTTTAGGGTTCCGGAGCCAAAATGGCGAAACAGAACTCTTACTTATAGTTTCGCCATGTCTGTCTGTCTGTCTGTCCGTCCGTCCGCGGCTTTGCTCAGGGACTATCAATTCTAGAAAGCTGTAATTTTGCACGGATATATATGTAAACTATTCCGACAAAATGGTATCATTAAAAACTAAAAAAAAAAATTTTTTTAAAGTGTGGGTGTTTTTTTTTCTCATCCACCCTATAGTGTGAGGTATCGTTGGATAGGTCTTTTAAAACCATTAGGGGTTTGATAAGACGATTTTTCATTTATTTGATTTTTGCGAAATATTCAACTTTAAAGTGCAAATTTTCATTAAAATCGGAAGTGGAAATATTTAAAAAAATTAGGATGGTAGTAAGTATATCAACTTTCAAGGAAACTATAATGGCTAAGTTTTGCTTGAGAATTATTAGCAGTTTTACCCTTAAATAGTAGCCTAAGGTATAAAATATACCTAAACTTGGGTGACTCCATATAAAATACGAAATCCTTAGAAAAATATAACTTAAGTTTTTCTTAATAAACCTTCTGTGGTGTGAGTGAGAGCTACTTTGCTGATATCAGTTTGTTACTTTGTAAGATCACAGTTCTAACCCAACCTAACCTAATTTTCTGTGAACAATTCGTTTATGTGTGGAGTTTTTATGGAAAAATAGAGCAATGGTTTCGTTATGCGAAATTTATACCAATAAATCTTATACGAAATGACTCTTATGCCAAGTACTTTTATGTGAATAAAAGTGCAAAACTTTATGCGATACGTCGTATGCTAAATAAGTTTCGGGTAAATAAGATTATGCCAGATGAGGGTACCCTAACAATGTAAACCGATGAAAACAACATAGCAAATCAAGGTTCTTACAAGTTAAATAAAAGCTTGTAACGGGCGAAACACTAGGAGCAACAAAAACAGTGCTAAGCAACTTGAAAATAATTCGAAAGTGCATTCCAACTTAGAGTCATCGAAGCCTTACTGCTAACAAGGAGTTAGAAGTTGGAGATGTGCCAAATTAGACCGACGTCCATTCCAGAAGGTACTGGGCTGGTTTTCGACAAAATAAACAATGTACGGTCACGAAGTGTAAATCGACTTTGAACAATGGTTTAATCACAATTGAGACGTGTTGAAACAAAAAAGTTTGCTGTGTTTTAAGCGTTGATGATTTTTATGAAATTATTACTAAACGATGTGATTTTGTAATTAAACAAATCTTAATTTTTATTTTTATTTTATTATTATCAAAAGTTAATTAATAATAATAATACTTACGGATAATTTTAGTTAGGTACATCACTAATTTCGCCAAACTATGACGTTGCCCGAATTGATGAATTTGGCAAAAACGGATCTGACTCATGTCATCCGATCTCAGTGATTTTCCACAATAAGGAGTTACGGAACCATAAAAATATGCATTCCTTCAAAATAAGCAGCACATTTTTTTTAATCCTGCGAACAAGTAAAATTTT
>NC_133475.1:17297538-17313519 GCF_025370935.1 Choristoneura fumiferana | reverse complement strand
ATAAAGTCTGGTATGTATATCTTTAACAGTATTGTTTTGAAATTTAATGTTTTAATGGTTATGAGAGATAGAGTTTGGATTCTGTGCCCAGTTGTTAAGGCCAGGACTGTAACTAGTTTTTTAGTAAGGCGTTCTAAGCTTATATTGTTGTTTGGGTATGTTAGGTGATTTAGAACTATAGCAGGGTCCATGTAAAATCATATTTTGGTTTTGGGGGTTTTGATTTAAAAACGCCCTTCATAAGTCTTTAATAGAGTCATCCCTCCCTATGTCGGGTCCTAGTAATAACGAAAGGGCCGATCTTGCTGAATTAATTGTTCCATATGAAGCACTATTTTGGAACCGTTCAGTTAAAATTTGAGAACTGAGGTAACTGATTTTTTATATGGTTGATTGAATATTTGTTGCAGAATTGCCACCATAATTTTAACGCTACATCATACTGTTTGTATGTTTAGTTGTGAGCGAACTTAGCATGACGTTAACGGAGGCTGCAGGAACGCCTCTTTTTATGTATGCTTCCCGATAGCAGCCCTGCAGCCAGGGTAAGTTGTTTGTGCAGCGGGTGGTTTTTCCTGAAAGGGATGATAATAAGTTTTATCTGGCTCAAAATAAATTAAATCAGCTGATAACAATGTGTGTATTAGAGGAAACCATGGTTGTGAAGGCCAATATGGAAAACTAATATCCCAGTTGCTCTATCATTTTTTATTTTTTGTAAGTTTTTAGTATTAATGTAAAGGTGGGAATGCATAGAAAAATGCATTACTCCAGCTGATGGTGAATGCATCTACTGCGAAGGCTTCGGGGTCTCTTTTCCATGATATAAATTTTTTGCATTTTGTATTTATTCTTGATGCAAACAAGTCAATGGATGGGACTCCGAATGTAGTTATTATTATCTGGTATGCGTCTTTTGAAAGTTCCCACTCTATGTTTATTTCCTTGATTCTGCATCTGCTATGTTGTCCTTGGTATTTACATAAGATGCGTAAATCCAGATATTTCTGGATTCACACCATTTCCAGAGTTGTCTGGTAACATCATTTAGGTGAGGGAATTGGATTCCTCCATTTTTATTGATATAAGCGACTGCGGTAGTGTTGTCTACCCTGAGTAGTACTTCACAATCATGTATGTTACTAGTAAAGCATTGAAGTCCTAACAGTGCTGCTTTTAACTCTAAGTAATTTATATGGTAATTTTTTTCTGTTGCAGACCATGAACCAGAAGCTGTTTCTGTGCCACACACTGCTCCCCATCCACTGTTTGACGCATCTGTGTGAATTTCGATTTTAAAGTTGAATGTTTTAGTTAAGTTATGTTTATTAATGTTTTCGAGCCACCAATCTAATTCTTGGAATATCATTGTCGATAACGACATTTTGTTATCATAGTTTCCATCAGAGTCCAATAAAGCTAAGTATTTTTCTCGTTCTAGTATTTGGTGTAAAGCCACCCATAAGGGATAGCAGGGCATAAGGAGTTAAGCAGACCTAGGATTTGTGCAAAGTCTCTTATTTACATGTGGATTTGTTTTTAAATGAGTTTATTTTTCTCTGATTTTTAACTGTTTCTCTTGTGGCACTGAAAGTGATAAGTTATTGGAGTTTAGATATGAACCTAAATATTTGCATGATTGCGCTGGTATAAGGTTGCTTTTCTCGAAATTAATGACAAATCCTAAGTCTGTTAAAAGGCTTGTGATTTCTTTTAATTTGATTTCACAGTCTTGTTTGTTTTGGCAAAGCAGATCCAGTCATCCAGATAGAGTGTTACTAGTGTGCCCTTGTTTCTTAAGTATGTTGTGACAGGTCTAAGTATTTTGTGAATATAAAGGTGAGGTGCATAATCCATAAGGTAACACATTAAATTGGAATATTTGTCATTAAAATAAAATCTTAGGTATTTTCTAGACTCTTCGGCTACTGGTAAAGAAAAATAGGCTCTTTTAAATCGATAGTACCCATGAAGCAATTTTTTGTCATTAACTTGCATGCGGTTCTTATGTCTTCTAGTTTAAAATGTTCTGTATCAATAGATTTGTTTAGTTCTTTCAGATTAAGTATGAATCTAAAGGTTCCATTTGGTTTTGTCTGAGAAAGATTGGAGATGTATATTGCCCTTTACAGAATGAGCATTCAGATATAGCACCGAGGTTAAGTAGTTTATTAATTTCTAACTCAAAACAATTTTGTTCAGTTAGAGACCATTTTTGTCTAATTGTGTTTTCAGGGGAACTGGTCTAGCGAATGTGATTTTGTAACTTGTAGCCAGTCTAATATAACATGATCATCTGTTATTGTAAGCCAATTTTGTATACAGTTTTTTAGTCTACCTGCATGTACCTGGTCTAATAGCGTCGCTGGCTGCTCCCGTGATGTTTGTTTCCCCCGAGTTGGTGCAGGGCGGCGAGGTGTCTGGTTGGTAGTAGGACGCCTCGTAGGTCTCTGCCCACCGCGGCCCCTTGGTTGGTTGTCTGGTAATGCGATGGGCCTCTCCAGTTTAAAGGTTTGGATGCTGTTGATGGAGCTTTATTTGCTGTGCCTTGGATTTGTGCGGCTGTTCGTCTGACTGACTGTACAGTTTTGAGCTGATCACTAAGGCCATCCCCGAATAGTAGTTTTCCTGTTTTTGTTCCTTACAGGCATCTTGTACTATTTTTGTAGCCGAGGAGAGAGCAAAGAATTTCCTTGATTTGCTGTCGTTGCAGTGTATTTCTGCTGCGATTTTTGCAGCATCGCTGATTTGCTCAATCAGTTTTTTGCTATTAATATTTCCTTTTAGGATGTCTGTTAATGTCATCCCAGACAGGATAATATTTTTGCTATCATGTTTGTCGATTAATGATTCTTCTGTCCCTATTGAGGGACAGTTCTGAGAGTGTTGCCCCAATTTCCTTATTAAGGATTGGTGCTACCGCAGCTGGAAAATTTTTTGGTGTGGGATATTTTTTGACTAGAGTCTGTATTTGTTCTTTTTGTGAGTCCCTCCGCCATAATTCGCATCCATCTTGTGGCCAGCTCACTTTGTATTGGTTCTCCCTCTTCGACTTTTTCCTCTCCTTCGTTGCCCAGAGCTGCTAGGAATTCTTCGGGGATTTGTTCTATGTTTCCTGAAAATGTTTTTAACTTTTTTAGTATAGCAGTTACGATGTTATTTAGTGGTGACTTATCGTCTATCCGCCAGGTGATAGCGCATTAGTCAGTTAAAATAATGATTGATTATGGCCAAACCTTTTCCTTTTATTTATGGTGTGGTGTAGTACTGACAAGTTGTCTATCCGCATGTGTTGTGATAGCGCATTTGTCAAGAAAATTGTAAATTTAAACATTCGTACTTAGTATTATGTCAGTTTTGGATTAAACATTTTATTGTACACACCTTCCGTTGAAGTCCCTTGTTCAGGATTTGCTATACTCGGAGGTGGTTGTGTTGGCGGTAGCGGTTGCGTTGGTTGTTGGCCGGCGGTGGTGGTGGTAGTGTTATGGGTTCTGGCGACGTAGATCGTTGTGGTGAAGTCGAGGTTTCTTCTTGATGTTCCAATTTTCTTTGTAATCTTCTAATCTTCTTCTTAATATATTCCGGGTCTATTGAATGTCTTTTGGTTTTCCCATTGTTAAGTATATTAAGTAGTTTATTGTGATTTTTCGTACTTTCCGTTAACTTTGGATCCACTTTATTTCGAGTTGAGAAGAAAAGAAAAAGAAGAAATGGCGCGCGCGAAGTAATTATTTTGTCTATGCTCATTATTGGGTTGTTCGAGTCAAAGTAAAAAAAGATCGTCGACTAGTGTTTGTGTAATAAAAAACCAACCCATTTGACGTTTCGCGACCTAACCTCTTTTTGTTATTGTTATAATACAAAGTAAAAACCATTATTTCGCGAAGTGTTTTCTTCAATTATCATTATGGGAAATATGTTCGTCTCGCCACATAATGCATAATATTACATATTTTGTTAATCTATTACTTACCCGGAACTTCACTTGTGCCGAATGTTCGAGCATAATAAGTATTGTTTACATACCGACTCTCCGGCAGATTAATACTTTTTTGTTATTGTAATACTTGGTTCCATCATTATTTATCGTTATAACACTTCTAATCACCATATTTTTGCTTTAAACCATTATTGTTGATTATTTAAAATAAAAACAAGTGACAGCGTTTGACACAAAACACCGTAATGAAGAACAAGCAGTGTTGCCAACAGGACGGCTAAAACACTGCGTTTCGTTTTTCTTGGATCTTCAAAAATGTGATGACGTTTGTTGCAAGCAACGTAAACTACACTGTAAATATCTCTGACAACGAGCGGAGTAAAATTATAGTCTTTCTATTTTTAAACATCAGGCTCATTCGACATCCCTATTCGCGTCGCGCGATGCGTCGCGCGTGCGATCTTGTCGCGCTGTATAATTTTATGTGCGCGGTTACTGGCACTTATTGACTCGCACTGGCACATAACAGTTAAAGGATATGGTAACAGTTCCAATACGCGCAATATACGAAGTTTGAGTTAGGCGGGGCGCGTGGGCGCAGTGCTTGGAGTATTCGGCCAACCGGAGAAGTCGTATAGTCAACTACAAAAATATCGATGCGGCCATAATTAAAAAAAAATACGTTTACATGACCTTAATGTAAAGTCGTGTTTACATATTTTTGTAACTTAGCCATATTAATATCTTTATAGTTGACTGTCCACGGAACAGAAGAGGTATAAAAGATATTTAAGGTTTTGACGACCTGATAGCCGAGTGGTTAATGAACCTGATTACAAAGCTTAAGGTGCCTGGTTCGATCCATGTTTGGGACAGATGTAGTCTATAAAAAAACCGACCAAGAGCGTGTCGGACACGCCCAAAATAGGGTTCCTAATAAAAGAAATAGAATTTTTTATTGTACCATTTTGTCGGCATAGTTTGCATATATATCCGTGCAAAATTACAGCTTCCTAGCATTGATAGTCGCGTCGCTGAGCAAAGCCACGGACGGACAGACAGACAGTCAGACAGACATGGCGAAAGTATCACACAATGTATCACACAAAATACTGATAAGTTTTAAACTCTACAAGTTCATTATCCAGAACAAAATTCAAACGTGTCGCCGGCTGATGGTCGAAGGTCTTATGGATAACTGAAAAAGTATTAATTCTGCTACAGTTTTGGATAAATCACGGTTAATAACTTTAATTAAGTACCTATATTTATTTTCCTCCATTTTGCTCTATCCCTGGCCTCCCTTCTCCGCGATGTTCCTTATGCGCCTGAGATCTTCCTGTACTCAGTCCTTCAACGGCTTCCTGTTTCTATAATCTACATCCCTTAACATATATTTTTAATGAATTCCGTTATTACATTTACAGCCAGTTCTTTTAACATCTAAAGAGGGGCAGCTTTCCTTGTCTCTCTTAGACGCAAGCCACACAGAAGAAATGTGAGACGTTTTCTATTCATTTAGTATGACAAATGATTCAAGGGGCGCAGCGACTGCGGCGCGCCCCAGTCCCACGTCTATTCTGTGTAGCTTGCGCCTTAACGGCACTCTTGCCGGAAGTGCACATGGCGCCTCCGTACGGCTTAGTTCTCTAAGGCAATATCGCATATCGCGTCGCAAGCAAACATCGCGCGGTTTGTTTTTGCGCGTTAAGCCGCACCAAATACCTGATTTTATTGGGAACACCGGTATTGTTTTCAGGTGATATTTTCGTTATTGGATAACGATAACTATTGGGAAGCGATTCTTTGTGTAATATAGCTCAGGTATCCATAATAAATGATCGAATCAGGTGTTAATTTGTAAAAGTTCATATTCATGGCGACAAAAAACTCGAAGCCTACATTGCGAATCCGAATGAGCATTTACAAGCTTTTTTTAACCTTGCAATGCTCGTTTCAAAATTTGCAAGCTGCTTTCGACCATGTCCATGAATTTTATCGCTTCCTTTGATCGAATCGATTTAAGAGCGTTTATACCTACTGAGCTGGCAACGTTGCATTTTTGTTAGTTTTTCTCGATTATTCCATGAAAAATTGAATGAAAATTCAAAATGTGGTCTAATAGAACTCTTCTTAATATGCCAGTTAATATGTCTACTCCAATAATTACTCGTGATAGACTTTTATATTATTTTTTTTATCTGACTGGATGGCAAACGAGCAAGTGGGTCTGCTGATGGTAAGAGATCACCACCGCCATAGACAAACTGCAATTACCAGGGGGATTTAAAAACGAATTCATGTTTATTAACGGTTTGTAAAGAAAATAAATGTCTATAACGAATTATTATTGAGTAGACACATAAGTATATTAAGAACAGTTCTATCAGACCACATTATTAATTTTCATTCTATTTTAAAAACTACTAAAATGCAACGTTGCCGGCTCAGCAGGTATAAACGCTCTTAAGGTACGGATGGAGATTCGACAATTGCACCCCCGTATCAAAAACACTTTTTATTAAAATCTTACCTATATTAAAGACTGCTGAAAAAAAAAATGAAAATTATTGAAAAAAAAAACAAAGTTTTTGTAGTCTTTCCCTACTAGCGGTTGGTGGCGTCACTTTATTTTAATTTCGAGGAGAAACGCTGAGTGTACAGAGGCTTTAACAGAAACATAGAACTTATATAATAAGACTCATCTTACAACTGCTAGTTGGGATGGGATTGTTTGCAATGGACTACCGAGAAAATTAAATAGCGTACTCTACGTTCCCAGTAGTTGACCGTAACATAAATACTAAGAGTATGTTGTATATCTCTGCGGAATTACACGCATTTAGGTAATGACTAATCTTAAATGGATTTCTGGTTTGTATTCAGTATTGTAGGTATATTAATTGTTGAAATCCTGTGTACACAGAGTTATGAGGAGGAGAAATAGATACTAAAAGCACAAGACTTTTATACACCCTGTTATACCGGGTGTGGCCTGTAATTAATAATTAAAACACAGATCGTACTCGTCAAACTAAACAACATTAGTTCAGCGATTTTTAAAAATAATGGAGTCTATAGATTTACCTTTTTTCATACAAATTAAATCGCCGTGGTGGCCTAGTGGTTTGACCTATCGCCTCTCAAGCAGAGGGTCGTGGGTTCAAACCCCGGCTCGCACCTCTGAGTTTTTCGAAATTCATGTGCGGAATTACATTTGAAATTTACCACGAGCTATGCGGTGAAGGAAAACATCGTGAGGAAACCTGCACAAACCTGCGAAGCAATTCAATGGTGCGTGTGAAGTTCCCAATCCGCACTGGGCCCGCGTGGGAACAATGGCCCAAGCCCTCTTGTTCTGAGAGGAGGCCTGTGCCCAGCAGTGGGACTCATATAGGCTGGGATGATGATACAAATTAAATACTGCAATCAATTTACGCCATCCTAGAACACAACTGACGTCGCCTGTCACGCTACAAACATCAAGATTTTGAACATAAAACTACCATGAGACTCATATTAAATGATATGAAACATGTCGAGCTAAACTCGGTTTAAGACGTGAGTTATCCGTTACAATATCATTTAATATCAACCATTTTGCTTTACATTGCTTCTTCGAATAAACTTTAAAGAGTAATAAAAATTAAAAAACTGATTATTTTTAAAAGTAGTTGAACTAATGTTAAATTGAAAATACAAACTGAAATATAGATGCACAGAAAAACAGAAAAATAAGACCATCACTGGAATCGAACCCAGGTCCTCGGTAATCCGTACCGCGTGCTATACCGCTACACCACGCAACAATGGGTTGACCATCAGTTCCTGGGTTCGATTCCCAGTGATGGTCTTATTTTTCTGTTTTTTCTGTTGACCATCAGTGGTGTAGCGGTATAGCACGCGGTACGGATTACCGAGGACCTGGGTTCGATTCCCAGTGATGGTCTTATTTTTCTGTTTTTTCTGTGCATCTATATTTCAGTTTGTATTTTCAATTTAGGTTTTACGGAATGACCGTAAAAGTAAAAATTTGGAATTGAAATAAAAAATACAAAAAGATCCAAAAAAACCAATCTGAACTAATGTTGTTTAGTTTGACGGGTAATGATCTTATATTACAGGCTACACCCGGTATTTGTGGCCTAACTCTTACCTACTGTTTAAAAAATAATCAAGAATTAAGATTATTAGATGATTAAAAAAAAACCTAACCCTCCTTCACTATATGCACTAGGAGGGCATTTACAGTGAGAGAGGAATAGCGACAGATATCACCACCTCGGATTATGACGACCACGACCGCTCTCCTCAGAGCGTACCGACTAAGAAGAACCCTCCTTCGGGCAGTCGGCTAAAAGCGATACATTCCGTTGATGAGAACCGTTATTTTGCTAAAACCAGTATAGATAAATGTAACAAAAAAGTTGGAAAACCCCCGACTTTGTCACTTCAAAGTTCAATATCTCAAAAATGTCTGAGTCGATTTTGAACAAACATGTCTAAGAACCGTCGCTAGAAAACCTGCTTTCAATTTAAAGAAAACCACATTCAAATCGGTCCACCCGTTTAAGAGTGGCACCGTACCACCGTATAGACAGACACACACACACAGATATACAAACACACAGACACACATAGCGGTCAAACTTATAACACCCCTCTTTTTGCGTCGGGGGTTAAAATGCGTGTGCCTTAAGCCCGATGACATTTCAATTCCATGTAGTAATTCTTATTTCTGTCGTTACATGGAATTGAAGATAGAATTTTAGATCATCATCATATTGGCCATAGGACGTCCACTGTTGGACATAGGCCTCCCCCATAAACTTCCAGTTGCCTCGGTTGGAAGCGGCCTGCATCCACCGTGATCCCGCGATTTTAACCGTCATCCGTCCATCTAGTTGGTGGACGTCCTACGCTGCACTTGCCGACCCGCGGTCTCCACTCGAGAACATTTCGGCCCCAGCGGCCATCTTTTCTCCGTGCTATATGGCCTGCCCATTGCCACTTCAACGAGCTAATTCGCTTGGCTATGTCGGTGACCCTTGTCCTTCTACGTATCTCCTCATTTCTGATTCGATCCCGTAGAGAAACCCAAGCATTGTATAATTACGAGAATTTTAGATACGAATGTGTTTTCTTAATTGGTAAGGTTATTTTTGAGAATTATGAGGTAGTACCAAAATATATTATTGAACCCTTTGGGCCTCCTGAAGAACAATATTTAATGAAAACAGATTGTTCGCCCACGCTTTTTGCTACCTTCGAATTTCACGAAGGAATTGGAGTATTTTTGGAGCCTACACTTTTAAATGTATAGAATGTTTACTTTATCAGCCTTGAGGCTGGACAAGCAATTCTGCGCGGACGGAGTCTCGGGTAACAGCTAGTTTAGATTATAATGCAAGTACAGTCAACAAAAAGTACAGTCGTCAAAGCTATATTAAAAATATATTTTTTAACAAAAACTTATTACTAGTTGACTGTCTGTTGTTTGAAAAGTTCAAATGTTCAGCCACCACTTCTCTACACTCCTAATACAGATTAGACTTGTAAGAAAGTCTTATAAGCTGTATTAACTACTGTATAGGGTACTAAGGCGCTCGATTGATCACTTCTTTCAAACTCTTTCTCTTTACGCCCTCGCAGTGTATTGCAACTTGCACAGTTTTTCTCGTAGGTCTATAAAGGGCTCTATACACTTAACAAGAGAATAAAATAAACCTTTAGCGCACACCTGCGCTCCGAGAGCATTACGACATTGCGGTGCCAATTGAAAACCTTTTCATATTTGGAAAATTGTCTTCCGCGAATTTGTTGAGGTATACGGAACCGGCTACGGCCGCCCCGGGGCGCCGTTATGGTACAATAAGTAGTAACGCGGCCGTCCCCCGACTAATACGACCGCCGTTTAATTTGTGGGTATTCCGGATCGTGTTTTGTTTTGGGATAAAGAGAAACGGGTGTCTTGTAAGGGTTCTCTATCGTTTGCCCGAATTTCATATACCCGAATGTATCGTTTTCTAGAATTTTCATTTGCCATAAAGTAATTTATTTCTGAAACAGTAATTTCTTCAGATTTGATATTGAACTAACCTAACCTACTGCATTCTATATGATGACATTTAAAAAAATCCTGAAACAGCACGGTTCTATATATTTTATAGCAAACGTTGGTATGGCAAGTGAAATTCGGACAAATGAAATTCGGGCAAGTAAAGGTAAACGGTCTTGTAAGATGGATTGCATTTAAAAAAAGAGACTAACATGTCTAACATCAGATCTGGTAGTATGGTGTACGGTTGTGTTGCTCTTAAGATGAGCTCTGGTTGAGTTCGAAACGCGTCAGCGTATTGTGGTGGTAGTGGTAGATAGTTTTGTGTGATTTGTGTGTGTTCTTACAGTATGGAGGTGGAGGAACTGCATGAACACGCATTATCTTGTATAAACTTAATTAACTATCATAAGGTCACGGGTGAGCAATGAAATTCTTTTAGTTCAGAGTTATAAAGGTTTGAAATTCAGGATTAGACAGAGACGGACATTAAATGTGATATCACATACAAGTAGATTTTCTAAATATCACTTTAAATCCAATTTTCAAGTATAAACTAAATGCCAAACTTAATACCAATGAAATCTAATCTAAAAACCCTAAAAAGTCCCCCGTGGCATGGTGCCCAAATTAATTGTTCTCTTCGCTATACATACTTTGTAATAGCTTGGTTCCCCAAATTGGAGCACACCACAGCCACCATCGTGTCGGTATGTCTGTTAAAACAACAATGGGACTGTGTTGTTCACATAGTAACGGGCTATAGCGAGATGGCATCTGATGACATTATGAGGCCGTAATTAAGAAGAAGCCTTATCAAGCCGGCTCAGCTAAAGAAGGCATTAATATGCAGCGCTGGAATGGCCCTGCCTGGGTAAGGAATAGGTGGAAAATTAGCTGAGATAAATGTTGCTCTCAAACATGTCCCTAAAGTAAAGTCAGAGTCAAGATATCTTTATTCAATTAAATATTGTGGGAACGAAACGCAGCGTCTAAGAGGAGACTGCGGCCGCGGGACGGAAAGAACTGCTATTAGGCACTTGTCCCACCGCCGACGATGAGCGAGGAGCGAGTAGAGCGAGTAACTAGAAACGAGTGGGCGAGCAGCGAGAAGCGAGTGTAGTTTTGTCGCTGGCTGTAAGCGAGTGTTGCGTGCGACGGGCGATTACTCGCTCCACTCGACTCGCTCGTGCGGGGCGGCCGCCAAGCTGACTTTGCTGAGCGAGTATCTATAGCTCAGCGAGTTTTATAGCTCTTGTCGCTGCGACAAAAGATGTAAGAGCGAGTTCTCGCCGACAGTGTGAACAGCCAGCGATCAACTATTAATATATGTGTCTCTTTTACTCACACAGGATCTTATATCTTTTGTTCGTTTCTTGAGCGAGAAAATAGTCGATAGCCAATCGTTTCCTCGCTGGCAGTGAGACAAGTGCCTAACGAAGCACCTTTCTCTTTTTCAAATCGCTACCAGCCACTTGTGTTCTATTTTGTATCCAGATTTTTTTATTATAATTTCTTCCTCAAATTTTTTTTTTACTACTTTAACCCTTAAACAGATATTATAAAGCACTTACGATAACGAATGTCAAAAAAATCTGTCACTGGTTCGAAAAAATCTCTGTTGAGAAGAATCCGGCAAGAGGCTTAGCCATACTTTTTAAAATGCCATTTATTGACTTTCACTTGCTCGTTTGCCATCCAGTCGAATAAAAAAAAGTATTTAACACAATTTAGTACTCAGACGACGGCCAATCTCAATTCGTAACACACGTAACGCATCGTAACCTAATGTTATGGAGAGTCCTTCTTGTGCGACAATTACACTTTTTTATCTTTAATTTCTAAGCCGTGGTGGCCTAGTGGTTTGACCTATCGCCTCTCAAGCAGAGGGTCGTGGGTTCAAACCCCGGCTCGCACCTCTGAGTTTTTCGGAGTTCATGTGCGGAATTACATTTGAAATTTACCACGAGCTTTTCGGTGAATGAAAACATCGTGAGGAAACCAGTACTAAACTGCGAAGCAATTCAATGGTGCGTGTGAAGTTCCCAACTGGGCCCGCGTGGGAACTATGGCCCAAGCCCTCTTGTTCTGAGAGGAGGCCTGTGTAGTTGTCCTTTCCCAATCTGTACCAAGCCCGCATAGAAACTACAATTTAATGATTTTGGGGATGATTGATCAGTATTAAAAAAACTCGCACGCCGTAAGTAACATAGTAAACATTATAAGAGTGAGTAAGGACGGTACGATACAAACTCCAAATTCCAGAGTAGCCCCCTAGCCCCCCACTCTTTGCGCTTAAAGTCTTCTCTAATTGTTTAACGGCCACAATAAACGCGATGATTCCCTTATCCGCGCCGTCGGGCTACGGCTCGTAAAGCCCCACCCAACGCCTCAGCAGCGCCTTGCCTAATAAAGCACTCAAATATAAGCTTTAATGTAAAATCTTCAAATAATAATACAAACTCTATGCCAGGCGGAAGAACGACAGACAGCAGACACATTGCAAAAGTATCCCTATGGGTATCCACTACTTACGGAAACTTAATAATCTAAATCATCATCATTGTCATCATTATCAGCTATAGGACGTCTACTATTGGACATGGACATATAGGTCTCTACCATAGACCTCCATCCAGTTGCTTTGGTTGGAAGCAGCCTCCATCCACCGTGTTACCCGCGGCTTTAACCAGGTCATCTGACCATCTTGTTGGTAGACGTCCTACGCTGCACTTGCTGATAATGCTGATCCGCGGTCTCCTTTCGGGAATATTTCCCTACGATCATCTCGTCCATCCGACGAATAAAGTCACTTCTGCAAAATTGTTACTTTTCACTAGGGGCATTTGAATTTTCGCTTAGTTTAATTTGATTATAGCTTTGTAAGTAATAGGAATTCGTCAATGCAATTAAGTATAGTTTTTACTAGAGTTGTCAGGATTACTTTAGTAGCAATCTTTTTTAAATGTTAAGGCTTTCAAGGAATTCTGGTCTTAAAGTAATATGTAATTGTTTCGTGGAACGCACAGCCAAAAATTCGGTGTTAAGATATATAGAACTATCTTTGTCGTTTGACTTTGTGAACCGAGGTCTATAGGCATATGAAACTTTATTCCTCGGATATTTTGATAATTTTCAACAACATGTGACTATCTATCTTTCTATCTTCTACGCCGTTAGCAATAGTCATGTTCAGATATTTTTTATCAAATATTTGCTCACATGTTTATGAACTCGACTGTACGTGATTATTCGCAATGGCGAAATAAATAATAATTAATGCTTATTACAAACGACATTGCCCATTAGGTACTCACAATATGACACTTGTTCCTTGTGCTTGTTATTATGATCGCACATGAAAATTATATAAAAGTTTTAAAAGTAATGTATTTCATCATGATCGTAATCATCACATCCGCAGGATGTCCACTCTTGGACATAGGCCTCCCCCATAGCCCTCTAGTTGCATCCACCGCGAACCCGCCGCTTTAACTAGGTCATCCTTCCATCTCGTTGGAACTTTTCGCCCCACAGCCATACGTTCTCCATCCTATATGCCTGCCTATTGCCACGACTTCAACGAGCTAATTTGTTTGGCTATGTCGATAATGGTGACCCTTTTCTTCTACATATCTCCTCATTTCTAATTCAATCTCGTAGAGAAATCCCGAGCATAGCTCTGTCCATAGCTCGCTGAGCAACTCTGAGCCTATTTATAAGGCTATAGTGAAGCACCACGTCTCCGATCCATATGTATTGTCATCACTGCAACACACATTGGTTTAAAAAGACTTTCGTCTTAAGGCACTGAGGAATTTTGAAACAAAAGACATTGCGAGTTTTCCAAATTGCCCATCTGTGTTGGATTCGACGATTGGTCAATCCTCGAAGTTGAACTTACCTATTGATGGTTTTTCCTTTGTATACATATGCGTCTACAACTTCAAGAACCGAATTCTCAACCAAAATAGGAGTAGACACTGTTCTTGACACTCGATTGAGGTTTCGAGTAGCGTACTGAGTTCTTCCATCGACTTTGCCATAACACATATCGTCGCAAACCGAAGGTGAGTGATGTGTTCGCCGGTGAGATGCCTAGTCCTTTCCATTCCAGAAGCTTGAAGGCGTCTTCGAAAGCGGCAGTAAACAGTTCAGAGATATGACATCTACGTATCTTACGCCTGTTTTCAAAGGAATCGCATTCGAATTCTGTTCCTGTACTCGGACCAACATAGTGGCGTTGTTATACAAACACTTTAACACTTCGATATACCAATAGTCAACGGTATCGCTGGAGAAACTCAAGCACCGCTCACGTTTCGACCGAATTAAAGGCTTCTCGTAATCCACACAAACGCTAGACATAGGACAAGTTATACTCTTCGGTATTTTGTATGACTTGCCGCAGCGTATGTATGCGGTCTACGGTACTATAAGCCTTTTGAACCCGGCTTTTCAGGTGGCTGGAAGTCATCGACCTGCTCGAGACGATACTTGCGACATATTAGAGTTAGAGTAACCGTGTCGGTATCAGAAATTTCATTTATAGGTGTCAGTTCCTTTGTAGGCGATGGTTCCAATATGCGATGTGCCTACAGAAAGTGACGGGTTGAACGAGCGACACTACTTTCTTTACCTAGATTTTACATCGCATCACGCTCTAGATCAATAGCTCGCCTTTTTCTTCTCTCTGTGTATTTGTATTTTTATTTTTATGTTGCAATAAAGAGTTTACATACATACAAACATGATTCCGTACTGTGTGATGTTTCGTACATTTGCAGAAGATATGACTGGGGCATTAGTTTATTATATTATCCTCGTAAAACGTACACCGACCAGATCGGCGGCATAAAGAGAGGCTATATAGGTTAGAAGTACCCGAAAACGTCGAGCATGTATGAGGAGTGATGAATGTGGATGAAGCGAGAGAACTATGTCAGAATAGAAGCGTATGGCGCTCTATTGTCTCTGCCTACCATACAGGGAATAAAGCGTCACGTATATGTATGTATGTATGATATTTATTCCATAAAAATAAATAGAAAATTAAAATTTGAGAAGTAAAGTGTTAACTAAATGAGTTCCGAGAGAAGGTGACATATGCACAAAGTGAACTCGACAACGCGTGTCTGTTCCGGCGTAAATGGTTACAAGTGCTCTTAAACTCTGAATTCTATCTAGTTTCCATCGATTAATGGTACATAAACTATACATCGTGCTTATAAAACTTTTTCTGATCGTGAAATCTATATAAAACTTTATTGCTAAGATCATAATACGTTACGAATATTTTTTTCCCAATTTATATTGATTTACTATAAATAAAGTTCTAAGACGGTAATATGCTACTTTTACTCCGGAATCTAACGGCAAGAAGCACTTAAACCGTAAAACATAAAACACACTCACTATTTTTTTTTAAATAGAAGAAATAGCTAATTACGTCTTTCTGAACCATGATGACTATCTCTGTTGGACCATTTGTAATTAAATCATTAATTTCACTTGTACTTCGTTGATTCGTTTGTCTAGTGCAAGTTTTATAAGTCGTCTCGAGCTGACGATTCGTTTTATTAGGAGTTAAATCATGCCCCACAAAATTAACATAAAATTATAAAGAAACCCACACCAAAGAAAACGTGCCAAAATAACATAAAGTAATAAAACAGTCATCTCCCGCGAAGACCGGTGACGACTGACAATAGAAGACCCGCACGCGCCACTCCGGGGCGAGGCGACCGGCGTGGTTAAAGTTCTATCGAGATGTATAACTTTTCTACGTCGAGCTCATATCACATGGAACTTTTTTAGGGGTTGAAATCTCAAAAATACTTGGATTTGAGAAAAATTTATATACAGAAATGAAGCTGGAGAATAGCTTAATAAAACAAAACAATAAAATCAATTTGGTCATTTATATCATACAACCTTTTTCGTCGCATGGACGATCTGTTCTCCGTGCTTTTTAGCCTGC
>NC_133475.1:17285714-17297210 GCF_025370935.1 Choristoneura fumiferana | reverse complement strand
GACTAGTATTTTTAACAGCTTATTTAAAATTTGTTTTTTATGTATCTTTACTTTAGGTCACTGAACTCCTACCTAACATTATTATCATTATCACAGTATATAGTTGTGTTTGTTTTGCTGCCGGTTCGCTGATTTTACAATACACATTGATTGTTTTAATTTGCATTCCACTGAAAATCTAAATACTTTCAGATTTGCCTAGTCATAAGTAATACGTACAAACGTGTTTATATAAGATTGTATATTTGTGCCCCATATTTTGTTACACACTGAAAGCTAAACTCAACAGTGATTTACAAAACTGTCGCAAGAGCGTAAATGTTAAATTGTTATTCTCGATGTCCATTGCATTTCACATGATCCGTGTTAACTTTTAGTTCCGCTATGACTAGTACACTAGAAATTACTAATGATTTGGAAAATATCACTGTTTCTAAATCTTATGTTTGCGTGCCGAGAACAGCTCGGGGCTTCTTTCCGATATTGGTGAATCGCTTACAGTGTTCCATCTGAATATAAGAAGCATTGGCTGTAATTTTGGTGAGCTGCAGTTGCTGTTGAGGAGGATAGATGTTGTGTTTGATGTTCTGTTTCTAAGTGAATGCTGGCTTAGCAAATGCCCATATTTACCAAACTTGCCAGGATATACCCCTTTTAAATCTGACCACACTAACCAGAATGATGGAGTTGTGGTTTTTGTCAAAAACAGACTTGGCTTGTACGGTTGTGAAGCAAACGTTTAGTAACGCTAATTGCCTAATTCTGAAGTTTACGGATGAAATCGCTTTAGTGGCTCTGTATCGATCCCCGTCAACAAGAGACATTAGTAAATTCCTCGAGTCTCTTGAGACACTTTAGCTTCGTTGCGATGTTTTAAGACTGTAGCCCTAGTTGGCGACATTAATAATATAATATAGTTCCCGGGTAGCGGTGATCCTAATGCTGACCCTATCTCAATCTTGCTGCTGCTAATGCTTTGTTGCCGGCTCATGTTTTCCCTACAAGGAATAACAGCTGCTTGGATCACGTGCTTCTTAAGTCTAACACAACATCTGTTACGTTAGTCATAGACTCTCTTATTACTGACCATGCACCTGTCGTGCTTTGTTGTGGTCAGAAAAGAAAATTGTCAAAAGCAGCACGAAGTAGAATTATATTTGACGAGAATGCTTGTGTAAGGGAAATCGAAGAGTATGATTTTGCTTTTATCCTGTCTATTTCTGATGCGGAGAAAGCTGCACATTCGTTTGTGACTGCATTGATGGACATTGTTGAGGCTCACTATAGATCTGTTGGCATAGGTAGTAGAATGAGAACTATCAAGCCTTGGATGACCCCTGGGCTATTACGTTGCGTGAGAAATCGTGATCGTTTATATAAAATAAGTAAAAAAGAGCCCAATAATCATCTGGCGAGACTGACATACACACGCTACAGAAATTTTTGTACAAATCTCCTTAAAAAAATTAAACTAGCTTATGAACGGATGGAATTTAAAAAAGTTAAAAATAATCCAAAAGCTACTTGGAAACTTATTAAAAATTTAACCAACCTTGAACATAAAACTTCCACCGCTGATAATCTCCTGTCCTTAAATGAAAACCCGAAAGTGGCAGTTAAACTGGTAAATGAATATTTTAGCGGTATTGGGAAGGAGCTCGCCTCAAAATTTTCCGGGAATTCCAATCATGACACGGATCCGGTTCGGCGAAATTGTTCGCAAGCCAATTCTATGGCTTTATTAGAGACTGATTGCGAAGAAGTTGAACGTATTATTATGACACTTCGAAACTGTGCAGTGGGTTGGGATGGCATACCAGCATCACTACTTAAGGCAGCGCGTTCCGTCCTTGTGCCCGTAATGACGCACATTTATAATCTTTGTCTGTCGTCAGGCACATTCCCTCAGGTATTTAAAAGAGCCCTTGTACACCCTATACATAAGAGCGGAGACAGAGACAGTGTTTGCAACTACAGGCCTATATCCGTATTGTCATCACTTTCCAAAATCCTTGAAAAAATTCTAAATTCTCGTTTAAAAAAATATCTTGAATCATATTCAATACTTTCTGATAATCAATTCGGTTTTCGTAGTGGAAAGTCTACAGAAGATGCTGTTTTGGCTCTCACAAATACAATTATAAGTAATTATAATTTCAAACTTAAAACAATTGGTATTTTCCTAGACTTATCTAAGGCTTTCGACACTGTCTCTGTCCCGATTCTGCTAGGAAAACTGGATCGCATTGGGGTAAGAGGGCTTGTACATGATATTTTTAAAAGTTACCTCAGTCATCGCACCCAACAAGTACGCATAGGTGAATATACCAGTGATGAAGTGAGTCTTTCTTTTGGTGTGCCTCAGGGTAGTGTCCTCGGGCCCACCTTATTTTTGATCTATGTTAACGATCTGTGCAGTCTGTCTCTCAGCAATGTGAGGGTTCTGGCCTATGCTGATGACACTGCCCTTCTTATAAGGGCAACTACATGGGAGGAGGCTCGACTCCTCGCTGAATCTACATTAAGAACAGTGATGAATTGGTTAGCAAGGAATCTGTTGACCGTTAATGTTCACAAAACCACTTTCATAACTTTCGCCCCAAGGGCATCTTCTCTGCCCCCCTCTCCACTGTCTATTTATGCTCACAGTTGCAACCCCGATGATGCCTCATGCTGCTGCACTGAACTAACGCAATCTTCTACTGTTAAATATCTCGGCATTTTAATGGACTCTTTAATGACATGGGGTGACCAGGTGGAGGCGGCTGTCAGCCGGGTTAGGAAATTAATTTACGTATTTAAGACCCTTAGACCTGTTGCTGACCAACAAATTCTAAAGACTGTTTACTTCTCACTGGCACAGTCTGTACTAACCTACTGTTTAGCGGCCTGGGGTGGGGCAGGGAAAACTAGATTCCTAAGACTGGAGAGAGCCCAAAGGGCTGTTCTAAAAGTTATGCTTTCCAAACCAATTCGATTTAATACTTGCGAACTCTTTAAGGTAGCTAATGTCTTAACTGTTAGGCAACTATTTGTTTTGAAAATCGCATTGCGCAGGCATCTCGACCTTTCTTTTGTTGGAAAAACTACTAAGCGACGAGCTGGCCGCATCTGCAAACTCGGACGTTCTCGTATTGCTCTTGTAAGACATCACTACGAATATCTTTCTGCTAAAATGTACAATCAATTGAACAAATTATTAGACATTCATGAACTATCGTACTGGGAATGCAAAAATAAGATAACGAGATTTCTGCAAAACCTCACTTATGATGAGACTGAAACATTTATTACTGGTTATTGATGAACGTATTTCCTACAGTACTACTCAAAATAAACTATACCATAATTATGTTTATATTAAGAACCTGCCTTTCAAATGATATCCTGCTTTTATTCTCTTATTCTAACATAGTCTTAATAATTAAGTTCACTTACTAACCTTTAAATGTATTATTTTAGAACATAACATAACTGCTCCATAATCCCGAGGTGGGCGTAAACAGCTGCGACACAGTTCATACTACTGCAGCTGCTTACGATCTAATTATTTTAAAACATGTATGTTAATTATGTTCAATAAATCTTTAAATCTTAAATTTATTTCAGTATTCATTTATATTTTTATTGAAGTAATTAATCTCTTAAGTTATAAAAACACCTTTCGATGAGGAATGCCTTTAACTGTTTATAAAATATCACCGATTTGTCCAAGTTCTTAATTGAGTTTGGTAAATGGTTGTAAACTTTAATCATCATATAGTGTGGACTGGATTTAACCAGTTTCATTTTGGAGAAAGGCAATTTAAGTTTATTGAGATTTCTATTGTTTCTCCGGATGTCGGTATCTTAAATGTCGTGACTTGTGACACCCATTTTATTTGCATGTTTGTTTTTCTATCACGTAAAAACAACTCCACAGAGCCTTAAAATGTAATAAAATACATAATTTAAGAATAAAAAGCGGCCATATCGCTCTGCTTAAAAAATGGTGACGGTACGGAACCGCAGTGACGCATCGTATGCGCGCCGTTTTTTAATACGTAAACGGTGCGCAATCGCAGTGACGTGCCGTAAATGTCAGGACTTTACCGCATGCTCTCTACCAAAAGTCGTATATGCGATAAAAACGGTACGTATACGATGCGTCACTGCGATTCCGTACCGTCGCCGTTTTTTAAGCAGCGGTGTGGCCGCTCCCTAAAATCGCAAATAAAAATTAACTATAAACTAAATACCATCATAATTCTTATACCACACATATAATCAGACATCAGGCATCAGCAGCAGCAGACAGCATTTCCTCGTTGAATAGATGGAAATTCGTTTCGACCAGGTGCTTTTGCACTCGTTAATTTGTTTGTGTGCACCGGGACTTCAAAATCTACAGCAACAAAATTATATGCTGAATCGAGTCCCTGGTATTTTATTATTTTCCTGCTCGCGGCCACTTCAGCCGCTGCGCCAGCTTTTCTAGTTGTACGATTTTATCGATAAAACGTGCAACTACCGACTATAAATCAACAAGTTTTCTCCAACAGCGGCTCCCAGCCCACCGTATATCATCAAAGGATACAAACGTCTCTGGCCGAGCGTGACCGCGTGAACTTACAGCTATATAATGTAACAGCTCCCTGCTGTAGCTATCAGTCCTGTTTTGATACTAAATACATCTGGGAAACATGAAGTGCGCGGTGAGTAGAAAATAACCTGACGAACTTAAAAAAGTCGGGGAATCCCCAACATTGTCTTAATCGTCAAATGTCTAAACTGCCTAGTTGAAATCTACATCTTATCGCCTTTAGATCAAGTCAAGACTTCACCTTCGTCGCGTCACTTTGAACACCGACCAAGTAGACTTGTCCAATTTTTAGGGTTCAAAATGGCAAAAACGGAACCCTTATAGTTTCGCCATGTCTCTGTCTGTCTGTCTGTCCGTCCGTCCGTCCGCGGCTTTGCTCAGGGACTATCAATGCTAGAAATCTGTAATTTTGCACGAATATATATGTAAACTATGCCGACAAAATGGTACAATAAAAAATTCTAAAAAAAAAATCTCATCCATCCCTATGTGTGGGATAGGTCTTTTTAAAAACAATTAGGGATTTGCTCAGACGATTTTTCGATTCAGTGATGTGTTTGCGAAATATTCAACTTTAAAGTGCAAATTTTCATTAAAATCGAGCGTCCCCTGCGTCCCCTCCCCCCCCCTCCCCTTCTAAAATCTAAACCGGTGGGAGGTTTTTTTTTTAAATCGGATGGTACTAAGTATATCGAACTTTCAAGGAAAACTATAACGGCTAAGTTGGCTTGAGAATTATTAGTAGTTTAAGAGTAAATAGCAGCCTAAGGTATAAAATATACCTAAACTTGGAAGATTCCGTATAAAATACGAAATCCTTAGAAAAATATTACTTAATTTTTTAGTAGTGGCTACGGAACCCTATTTTGGGCGTGTCTGACACGCTCTTGGCCGGTTTTTTATATTTTATTTTATTTTCCCAGGTGGCAATAGTCCTGGCTCTGGTTGGTGCGGTGGCAGCGAACCCCGTGTCCTGGGGTGGCCTCGGTAAGCGACCCTCAACCTAACAGGGTCCATTTTCTAAATGGCCTATAACGCGTCCCATTTGGGGGCCTTCAATAAAGTACCCAACTACGTCACACCAATTTTGACCATTTATGCCCTTTCCACCCTTGTCAGACGGAATGCTATGAAAATTGAAATTCTTTTGTTCCTGTTTGTGTCCTCAAAATGTGTCGTAACTTATGGGTGGCCCCTTGCTGTCCTCTTTTGCTCCATTCTCGTAACTATGTTCCCATATATCCCGCTATTCCCGCTTGATAAAGATTTCAATGATCCCTAATATAAAGAATGGAATGATTGAATCCGATGCGATGTTCCGAATTGCCACGGAATGGATCCATTTCGATATCGAATTACCTAACCAACAGAAAGTTGGACAACCCCCGACTTTTGCCACTTTCAAGTTCAATATCTCAAAAACGGCTGAACCGATTTTGATGAAACATGTCTAAAAACTATCACTGGAAAACCTGCTTTAATTTAAAAAAAAACCGCATTTAAATCGGTCCTCCTGTTTAAGAGATACGGTGCCACAGACAGACAGACACACATAGCGGTCAAACTTATAACACCCCTCTTTTGCGTCGGGGGTTAAAAAGAGACTGATTTAAGCCGAGATTGATCGACCAAGAAGCGGAGATCGAACATAACCGTAACAGAGGATCGAACGGTCCGGCGGACCGAGAGACACACACCCTGCCTGTTAGAGTAAGATGGTGGTATGGATATCCATTTTAACAGATGGCTGCATCCCTCTCGGTCCGCCGGACCGTTCGATCGTCTGTTACGGCTTATAGATTGAACAGGCGGAATAAAAATAATCTAGATTCTTATTAACTAGTACTTAAATGGAATTAAGATTATTGTATCTTCAGGTTGCTTTTAACTGCCGTGGACGACCTTAGATTCCGCTCATCAGATCGACATACTTTAGAGTTCTGTATTTCGTGTTCAAGCCCGAATAGAACTTTATTGTCTATCGTCTTTTACTTCCTATTTAAAATGAGAGAAGTTTTAATTGAATCTTCTACCAACAGGCTCCGTAGTGATCCCTGGTGGCGGCGTTTCCCTCAGCTCTAGTATCATCAACCACGGCCTGTCCATCCCGGTGGTCAAGCCAATCATCTCCGCGCCCATCATCACCGCCCCGATCATCAGGACCCCCATCATCCCGGCCCCGGTCATCCGCGCCCCCGTCATCACCTCCTTGGGCTGGGGTGGTCTGGGCTGGGGCGGCCTTGGCGGCCTCGGTGGCCTGGGCTACGGGTGGGGCGGGCTTTCGGGCTGGTCCGGCAAAGGCTGGCATTGATCGAACAATATTGAAATGATATTGCTTTCTGAAACTGTTATGTATTGCAAATATAATGGTTATTTTATGGTGTTGTTTTATTATTGAGATTGTTGATGGAATTGGAAGGTGTGTGGAAGTAGGTTTTAAGGTTTTTGAACGCTTTGTATACCTATGCAATAAACTACATAAGTGGTAATTGATTAAACTAAGTACAGTGAAATATAACATAATATTTATGAAGGTAGACAGGGTAATTTAGTCCGAGCAATAAGCGTGTTTTGGGTTTAACCTGAGGTTTAACAATAGAGTCGGACCCCTACGGACGAACTACCTCAAAACTGAGAAGCCTGGTAAGACTGGTCTGGTTGTATATTAGCTGGTATGCTAATATACAAAAAAAGAATAGGCTATAAGTGTCTTATGTCTTACAAAACCTTCGAACTACCCGCACTTGATCACAAAAAGTACCAGCACTCGTATCTCGAACTACCCGCAATTGATCATTTTTAGGGTTCCGTAGCCAAAATGGCAAAAACGGAACCCTTAAGTTTCGCCATGTCGTCTGTCTGTCTGTCCGTCCGCAGCTTTGCTCAGGGACCATGCTAGAAAGCTGTAATTTTGCACGAATATATATGTAAACTATGCCGACAAAATGGTACAATAAATAATTCAAAAAAAAATTTTAGAGTAACTCCCATAGACTTAAAGGGGGGGTGATTTATTTTCTCATCCAAACTTGTAGTGTGGGGTATCGTTGGATAGGTCTTTTAAAATCATTAGGTGTTGCTGAAACGATTTTTCGATTCAGTGATCTGTTTGCAAAATATTCAACTTTAAAGTGCAATTCATTAACGTGTCGAATATATTGTCTGAAAGCAATTAGGGCCTACGCTAGCTGCTGGCGCGGGTGCACTTCCAACAGGCGTCCACCCACCCGCTCCATGCAAACCGTGTCAGCTATACCATCAATCAATCAATCAAATTATACACGCCAATGGCCGCGTATGACACCGCATCCAGCGCTGCAACATTGGGGAATCTCACCTGCCAACTAACGCGTCCACGATGGTGTTGGGGCTGCCGCGCAGGCGCACCAGCAATGAAGCACAGCACCTCCTCATGATGGCGCGGAAGCCATCCGTGCCGTGAGCGGCGAACATAGCCGAGCCCGAACAACATCCTGTACGCGTCGTTGTACTGGACGCGCACGCGCAGGGCGCTCAGGGTGCGCTATGACGATGACATTTAAATTTCATTTAAATTTCAGCTGCAACAAAATGGCGGCTCTCAACAAAATGGCGCTGGTTTTATACGTGGCGCTGCAGGTCGCGTGCGCTCACACCAAACTGAACACCGTGGCCTTCGGGCAGGTCGACTCCTCCGACAGCATCTCCGATGATGACAAGCTGAGTAAGTTTCTCTCGTGCCAAATCACCATCATCATCATCATCAGCCGGAAGACGTCCACTGCTGAACAAGGACTTCCCCCTTAGAACGCCACAATGAACGACATCTCGCCACTTGCATTCACCGGTTGCCCGCAACCAAATAAATAACACGGGACACTTGACACCAATTGACCTAATCCCAAAGTACCTATATAGGTAAACATGCTTGTATTATGCATACTTAAATAAAATACAAATTAAACACCCAAAACCCGAGAACGAACATTTGCATTTCTCTTTTTTTTCTTATTCGACTGGATGGCAAACGAGCAAGTGGGTCTCCTGATGGTAAGAGATCACCACCGCCCATAAACATGCCAAATTGCCAACCTAGAGGCCTAAGATGGGATACCTCAAGTGCCAGTAATTTCACATGCCTTACTCTCTACGCCGAAACACAACAGTGCAATCTGCTGCTTCACGGCAGGATTAGCGAGCAAGATGGTGTAGCAATCCAGGCGGACCTTGCACACGGTCCTACCACCTGCAAACCTTGTACTACGAAATGCAAAATTCGAACTTATTACTTACTGAAGCCGTAATATTATTTAATAGGAGAGTGAGCGAGGGACGGTAGGTACGATATGAAATTATGAATAGGAACTTCGATTTTTGAATTTCGTATTGTGTTGTGTTGCGAAGAATGTGTTTGTCATGAACCAATGGAACGCTCCATTTACCTATCCTGACTCCGCTGAGCTGTTTCCACTAGACTTTAATTTAATGCTAGCGCAGCTTTAGTGTGGCTCTAGTCTCTAGTCACTAGAGCCTCACTAAAGCTGCGCCGAGCGAGGATAGACAAATGAAGCGTTTCTATTGGTCCATGACAACCACGTTTCTCGCACTGGTGGAAACGCAACCTTCTTTTGCTTGAAAAGGGAAGGGGCAAGCTGAGGAGAGGTACCCCCGGCGGGCTGGCCAGCAGTGGGAATACGCGGGGAATAATGTTGAGGTGACCACGCAGAAGCACTCGCGGAAGGCTACATCCAAGAAACATTCGCGTAAAGCCACGGTACAGACAAGTAAGCACAACGGACATTTCTCAACTTTTTATCCCACTAATATCATACATAAATACGAAAGTTTTTGAGTCTGTTTGTTTGTTATCTCATCACGTCTAAGCCGCTGAACCGATTAACATAGGAAGGACATAGGATAGTTTTATCCCGGAAAATTGCAAAGTTCCCGCGGGATAGCGAAAAACGAATTCTACGCGGACGAAGTCGCGGGCAACGGCTAGTAATTATACATAAATAATGGACAGTATCCTAATAACATTATATTATTAACCCTCACCATCTATTGATTAAATTTATTTGACCGATAAATGTGATGCCGTCTCTGTTTGCTTTGTTCGAATAGACAGAGACGGCATCACATTTATCCGTCAAATAAAATTAATCAATGGGTGGTGAAACAGCCTTAAGCGAGTCTCGGGCCCCCATTATCATTTTTTGTTTGAAAAAAAACTTGTCCAATTTTTCTGATAATGTAGAGCTGACGGGACTTAAGGGGTTGTTCCACCATCCATTGATTAGCGTTAACCGACGTTTAAATGTGATGCCGTCTCCGTCTATTCGAACGAAATAAATAGAGACGGCATCACACCTAACCGCCAGTTAACGCTAATCAATGGATGGTGAAACAGCCCCTAAATAGAATAATATTTTTTCTGATAATGTAGAGCTGACGAGACTAAATAGAATAATAATTTTATACCCAGGACACAACACTACCCTATTCTATATATCGATTTCGTCTGCATCCACCGTGAATCCCCGATTTTAACCAGGTTTAAGATTAACCCTCCTTTAAGATTGTTCTAAATGAGAAATCGAGCGGGAGACTACAGACGCCGCCGGTAAACGTCCGCTATTTTCGCGGCTAATTTTCCGGGCGGTGTTGTATAGCTTACAATGAATGTATGCACATGCACCGGACGCTTGTCCGGCAACGAAACCATACAACACCGCAAAACCGGTGAAATCAACGGACGCCTACAAGCGGCTGAGGCTACAGACCGCATAGCTAGCGCGTGTTAGCCATATCGCAAGCTAAGAAATCCGTGTCCCTACCCTACAAGGCGGTGAACGTCCAACGCTGCACTTGCTTATCCTACCTCAAAATTCATGTTAAAATCTGTTTCAATGCCTTAACGTTTCCCAATGCCGCCCACAGCATTACGCACAACTAGTTCTACAACCACGAGCACGACGCCGCCGCCGCCGCCGGTGTTCCCACCGCTCAGCCACCGCTACCGGCGCATCTACAATGCAGACGAGTCCGCCGACGTCAATGAGTTCCCCTTCATGGCGGCCATCTTGGTGAACGACGAGCTGTGGTGCGGTGGCGCTATCATCAGCGGCGACTCCGTGCTCACCGCGGCGCATTGCTTGCAGCTGTAAGTAGAGACATGGTCAATGGAATGTTGGTGCGTTGTAAAGTATGTGCGTACAATACAATACAATACAATAACTCTTTTCTCAAAAATGTCCGTAAAAGTTGACATTATTCTTTACATATCAGAAGGTGAAGTGCATAGTTTATGGTCAACGAAAAATTAAAAAGTTAAAAAGATTGCAGGCGCGCTAGCTCGACAATAATAAATTAGCGCACCTGCAATCAGTCACAATTTTTTTTTAAAGTTAAAAAGGCCATGGAAATGTTGGCATAAGTCGTATACAGCCAAATCTAATGGGCGGTATCAGATATTTTGTTGGAACTTCGGACTTTTTTATTGGGTCTGAAACAGCTTGTGGTGTTTTCGGTGGAAAAATACACCTGCAGTTTATTTTTAATGAAAAAAGGCGGGAAAGCATAAGAAAAATAATTGGAATAAAATTAAATGTTATGATATATTTTGAGAAAAAGTTTAGTCTATTTCAGAATTATTCATCATTTTTGAGAAAAGCCGCAACCTCGTCCGTTTAATACTCATACTCAGCCAGCAATTGGCTACTTCCAGGCCACGACAATAATCTACTATTATTGCACACCAACACAGTAAGCAGTACAGAAAACACAACTACTGCGTACTGTCTTGCCGCTCGCTTGCTACCGGTAGGGCAAAGTGATGTTCGAGGAAAATAAACAAAGACACTTATTTTTCTAAATTGTAGCGAAACTAAAACTACTTAGCGATTGGAGATGGGCCTCATTCCATAACGCGTGCT
>NC_133475.1:17283987-17285614 GCF_025370935.1 Choristoneura fumiferana | reverse complement strand
ATACGATTAGGAACTGGTTTTTCCCAAACCTATTTGAATGAAATAATCTTTGACAAGCTTGCTAACTAAGAGTAATAGTTCAGTCAGAATATTAAAATTAACTTTAATATAACCAGTCGTTACTTGCGTCACCGTCTCATAAATAGAAGATTTTCTCACGTGTCGTGATTTAATTATTATGAGCGATGAAACTTTTGAATTAAACACGAGACTTATAATATTGGTCTCGCGTACAAGAGTTAAGTATTCAACGGTTTATTATCGTATGACTCGCTTGGGTCAAGAAGTGTCAGGAGGTTAAGTTTAATACTTCAAAGTAATATAGTATAGAGTAGGTATAGACATTTTAAACCCTTGTTTTTGATATTTATACAACGTGTCTCTACTCTCTGGAAAAATAAATAAATTAATTAATATTATGGGACAATTGAATAGAACATGTTGATTGGGGCATTACTAACCTAAGTAGTTAAAAAACCTTAAGCATTAAGGGAGAAATGACTGAATATTTAATTACATTTTATTTACATTTTTTTCTTATATTTATGAGAAGGAACTCTCATCGGGTGTTCAGGCTTTGTCTATGCACTTAAAATTGCATATTTAGTTTATCATTACCAGCATCAGAACTACAGCTACTGCCAAGACGAAACTTCATCTAACTTATTTTTAAATTTGCCCTGTAAATTACTAGGTAGTCAAACATAGGTACTTTAAAATTACCTTAAGCCTGTACGACAAATACCATCAGGGACTATTACGAGACCGCCAGGCGCTATACCGGACGTCTTCGTTGTGGATGAAACAACTGCGTCCCTGCGACGAGGCCTCGATGGGAGTACGACAGAATCCCTGGACTCCGACCAAGCGCCGCGGGCCTATCGCTGCTGAGGCCGCCAGTCCCGGCCCGCTGTGGTGTCCTTGCCTACCCTTATTGGTAACTTTTAACCATTTGAACGCCAATGACGACTATAGTTGTACAATTTCTATAGAAATGCTTCTAAAAATGACAGGTTTTGTTACAATTGTTTGTATAAGTAGGTACAATTTAATGAAAATTTTGTCGTGAAACAAGCCTGTCGACTTATTTGTAGATTTTTCGGTAAAACTTGTTATGATGGTAAAGTTGTGTCAGGTTTGCGTTACGATTTTAATGTTTCGTGGTTAACATACGCGTATTTTCAAAATGGCTCTCCGCAAAAGTAGTAGATACTTGCACTTGTCATCGTGGTAAAATAGTGGCCTGGTATGACGAGGAAGGTAACAACTTATACGTGTCATTGGCGTTGAATAGGTTAAAAAAAGAGCGTAGTAGAAAACGTAGCTTTGTACCATTGTAGGTTGGTAGTAATAAATAATTCTTAAACGAATAAGTTTAATTTACGTTCTTACTGTGGAGCGCATTATAGCATAGTGATTATTGATAGCACTGCACTTGCAATTAGTCGTAAAGAGCAATATAGTGAGCACAGAGGAATTAACCAATAGAGTGGAAGATTACTGGGATTCTGCTAGAATTAATCGGCCCAAAGTCAAGAAAGACACTGACTATTATGTTGGCTTGTTCTGGTGAATGTTTTTTAGTATGGAGATGGTCAGTCTTAGTATATTTCGTCTATATGGTAAA
>NC_133475.1:17253587-17274016 GCF_025370935.1 Choristoneura fumiferana | reverse complement strand
GTTATATGGAACTGTAAATTAATTAAGATCTGATGGGAAGTAAGACTAAGTAAGTATGGTATTGTTTTATTCAAGAATATAATTCTGAATACATGAACGTAATAACTTTTAATAAGATTAATATTTATTGATTATGAATCGTGATGAAACGTAACCGATTCGAGCTACAGTAGGCATGATAACAACATTCACGACTTAATAATGAAATGATAAGTATAAATTCTGTTGAAATTAATTTAAATTCTATTAAAAATTAACTCAAGGCCTTAATTATATCGTGCCGGAGAAAAGCTTCCAGCGGGAAATAATTACCATTCAATAATAATATACATTTGTGAATTTTGTGAGGATTGAATTGATAATGTTATGAAGTAACGGAACAATTACTTCACCTTTACCTACTAAATGAGGTGGGCGAACAAACTTCCTATCCTTTCATAATATACGTCTAATATTATAAACGGGAAGCTTAAATGTTGGGATGTTTGATCATTTGTTTGTACCTAGAGACTTTATTAGAACTGTCACGTGTAATGCTGCCAAGAGTAGCTTGTTATAATTATTTTCACAGAAGCATTTTTTCTTAGTAGTATATTTTCACGTCTCAATTTTTCACTTTCGGGTTTTTAGATCACTTTTCCTTAAGATTTTTTTTCTTGCAGCTAATTTTCTTTGAAAATACAAACTGAGACATGGATGCACAGAAAAACCAGAAAAAGAGACCAGCGCTGGGAATCGAACCTGGGGATCTTTTTCTGGTTTTTCTGTGCATCCACGTCTCAGTTTGTATTTTCGATATGATTTCACGGGATACCCGTAAAAGTAACAAATTTGGAGTTGAAATAAAAATACAAAAAGACTCCAAAAAAGCAATCATAATTTTCTTTGATTTGATTAGTAATGTAAAGCGAAAAAATTATATACAAAAAAAAATAACGAAAACAATTTTTGTTTACCAATTTGAAATCAGTGCTTCACCACGAGCTAGCAGTAATTAGGCCTACAATAGTCGTCTACCTCACCTCCATACCATTACATTGGGCTTCTATCACTCCTTAAGCACCAAATTAAAACTGGCAGAAAAATATTTTTAAGGTTTTTCTGTAGCCGGTTCAATTTTTTTTAATAAAATCAGTACCTAACAAATTCAACACTCACGTTTGACAGAGCAGACAGACTTTGAGAGAGACGGAACTGTATTCTCAGCCAGCTTAGTCACCGCCACTGGTGTACTAGCAGTAACGGAGTACATTTTCGAGTGACAACTAACACATATAACACACTATGTCTTCACGATAGTGAAGAGGAAGTCTCTATAGGAAAAAGCGAGGAACACAGGTTCTTGTATTTAATTGGAAACCTAAAAACATTTCGAGAATGGTAAATAAGGCTATTGAAACTCATGAATAAATTAATATGCTACAGTAATAGAACGAAAAACTTTCTCGCTACCAGGTGTCTCATTGTTAATTCACAAAATTTGTGTTCAAGAGATTTCTGCGACGGAAGTTTGGGACGTAGCACGAACGTGAGGGTGAAGACGTTGATAATAAAATTGTTTTGTCATCGTGAATATCTACCTAAGTGAAAAACGGGCTAACTGCGTGTTGACGCGCGGTAGTAGGGTTTTGGAGGCGGCATTGCAATGTTAAGTTGTCACTGACTATTTTGTACAGACATAAACATTCTATTTAGCTGTAAGGACATTATTGACACTAATCCTGCCGTGAAGCAGCAGCCGGTGAAATTACTGGCACTTGAGGTATCCCTTCTTAGGCCTCTAGGTTGGCAACGCGTCTACAATCCCCCAGGTGTTACAGGTGTCTATGGGTTGTGGTGATCTCTTACCATTAGGAGACCCACTTGCTCGTTTTCCATCCAGTCGTTTTTTTTACATATTATGTCATAATTTTTACGAACACAATATTTCCTTATTTAATCGCATTTAAATAATACGAGAAATACCTAAATTGACTGGTTCTGACGATATGACGAGTTATTAATACTTAATACCTAACACCCTAAAAGAGAAAGGAGAAGTGAAGCAAGAAATAGGTAGAAAAGAAATAAAAGAGAAAGTATTTAGGCGTCATGTCGTGTGAAAATTCAAGGAAGTAGCACTGTGCCGCAAATATTATGGAGACAAAGATTTAAGGACAAAAACTAGACATCATGAACATTTTTAATATGATGATAATTATTTATTAACCTTTTATTCTATTATATCAGGGTTTCTCAAACTTATGGCTCCACGTACCCCTGTTAAAGTTTCTAGACAATAGCGAACCCCTAACCCCCAACAAAAAGTAATAAAATTGACTGTTGGAGAAACTAAAATAAAAATGCAAAGACTCCAAAAACAATCTTAATTATCTTGCTTAGTCTTGCAGCCTGGTGGTTTTTGGAGTCACGTAAACCTTGTCGCGAACCCCCTACCGTCGAATAGCGAACCCCTAGGGGTTCGCGTACCCCACTTTGAGTAACCCTGTATTATATAATTCTTTCTTGTCCTCATATCCTTGTCTCCATATTTGCGGCACAGTACTGCTTCCTTGATTTTTTTTACACGACATAACGGCTACTTTCTCTTTCATTTCTTTTCTCCCTCTTCCTTGCTTGAGGTACTTCTCCTTTTCTTTTTAGGGTGTTATTATAAATAATTTATTGTATCAGGCGTTACTTTGCGGAGGTCCATATCAATGAACTAAAAGAATTTCCTTGCTCACCCGCTACCTTTTTAAGGTCGCGGGTGAGCAAGGAAATTATTTTAGTTCATTGTTATGAATAATTTTTCATGTAGTAAGATTACGAGTACCAATCGTTGTTCCTCTTCAATTATCTATTAATGACATCAATATTCTTTCCTCTTCTACTTTTTTCAAAACTACTTTATTTAAGCAGCCATCGTGCCATCTATTGAAACATTGTCTGACATAAAAGTTGGACAGATTATAAAAGCCTCAGAGCAGGCCTTAACCCATACTAAATAAGGTTAATGTGCAGATTTTAACGCCACATCACCGCAAACGACTCGATCGACCTACTTTGTATTCATTTCTTCGCAGTTTGGAGTCCCAGCCAGTAGTTTGGCAGGGTAACGGATGGGCAGAAAAAAACTGCGGTATCGCTTGTTGTGAATACTAACTGTGGAGCAAAGGATGAAATGCAGCGAGGACAATTCGTAATTACTATGATAATTTTAAAAGGATTTTAGTAGTTAAGAGAAGCTTCTAGTAAAATTAGAGCAGGAAAAGAGTAGATTTTTTTTTCATTGAGGGTAAGAAAAAACTAAACAAATTAAAAAAAAGAAGTATAAAGAAAACATTTGTTTCTTACAACAAGGGACAAAAAAATACAAAATAAACTAAAATTTAGGGAGAACCCGATGATTTGCTTTATATTAGAATTTCATGTCTTTATGCATAGCATAAGACTAGTAAATTTTATTTCCAAAGGTATACTTCGAAAGTTTTTTCTGCATGCCGAATTACTTTGAGGCGGCGGGTCGTACACGTCTAAACTACTAATGTTTAGAGTGTGTACCTATGCCTAATTCCTAATTGAAGAAAACATATAAAAAAAAACTCAGAGGGGCGAGCCCGGGCCCAAACCCAGTCCCTTTGCTTGAGAGGCCATTGGACAAACCACTAGGCTACCACGACTTTATCACATTTTGTGAACGTAGCTTTAGATTATTTAATTATTAACTTGTGTCAAAAAAAACTTGTCAAGTCAATGATCGCTCTCGCTCATTACTTAGATACACCACAAAGAGGCAATTTCAGTTTCGAGTGCAGTCTGGCACGCTCATGTGTCTGTAAAAAGTATCGAGCGAAATAAATACATTTTCAGGGTTCCGTAGTCAAAATGACAAAAATAGCACATGAATAATGAATACTTAGCTATTAGTTGAATAGTTATGAGTTGCTCCGAAGACGAAGGGCTACGGATTAGCCCGAAACATTTAGTCTCTACATTGTTATTTAGTCGTAATGCTGCACAAAAAAATAAACCACGGTCTTAAAGACTATTATTATATTATCGAAGGTTTTGTAAAATATCACTAATAAAATCGTAAATTAATAAGTAGTTAAACATTTAAAACAACATAGGGTCACTCGCGTTGCCCCTAGCAACTGACGACCGTCATCTTGGCAGCCTAGCAACCAAAAAACGCTGAATGAAACACGTTTCATGTATGACGACACCCTTTAATTTTTAACTTTATTTTATTTTTAGTATTTGTTGTTGTAGCGGCCACTGTAATACATAATCTGTGAAAATTTCGAGTGCTAGCTATTAAGGCTCAAGAGATAGAGCCCTGTGACAGACGGACAGACAGACCGACAGACAGCGGAGTCTCAGCAATAGGGTTCCGTTGGCACCCTTTGGATACGGAACCCTAAAAAGCATTTTACTCTAAATTACACTTCATGCAGATAATCGATCTGCTTGTCTGTAAGGGGACGATAAAATAAATAGTTTATTCAAAACTAATTCAATCATCCGAAACATTAATGAAGATTTAGTTAGAAAAGAAAATATTTTTTTTTTTATTTTTTTTTTTATTTAACGTGTGAATACTAGGATCCCTTGCAAATTGAGCCACAAAGACTTTCAGCGATAAAGTAGTCGGGTGCCGACGGACACAGATTCATGCTTTCAGATCGCAGCCATAAATACGACGCGCTGACTTGCAGGCGATTGCATTTGGGATACTTCTGGTTCACGATTACAAAGCAGTGCTAGAGCATAGGACTTAAATAACTCTGGCTATAAAAAAAATTATGCACGCTTAAAACGGCAATTCTCATTCAACTGTGCACCAGTCTTATTACAGTGCCGTTTTTTTGCGCACTAGAATGATACATTAATTAGATTTGGGTGCACTGTTGAACGAGAATCGGAGCCCTCCTTTTTCCAGATATGTGCACTTAGTCTAATTACCATGTCCTTTTTGCAGGAAAAAACGAACCGGTAATTGGATAGGTGCACAGATGAATGGAAATGGTCGAAAAACATTAGACATTTATGTGTTATGGAATGCAGACCGTAATTACCTTTAATTAGCTTCTGAGATTTTGGCGCAGCTGCATTCAACAAAAGTTACGGGTAGACTGCAGAAAATTGTAGGTGGACGATATTTTTGTCCAAGCCGTTGCTTGTTTTATCCTCGTGTTTATTATCTTGTGATCTACAAGTGAGCATAGGTATAAATTAATGTATTAATGCCTTCCATGCCAATTTATGGTCTATGGTATTCTATTTAAGTAAATGGTTATGAATGATTATAACCTAAGGTACTGTCTGTCCTAGTTGGTTATTGCTCGTACGGTGGTGCGAGCGCCCAATTAAACTATTCACATTGCAATCTCGCATACCAATATCTAACTCAACAATGCACTGAAACCCTTGCGCCTTAAATATTTTGGGAGTGGCAGTAATTATGAGAAAATATCACGAAAAATTTAAACAGTTCCAGCAGAGACTCGTGTTAGGGGCAATTTAGAGGTCGCATTGATCAGTCGCAGGTGAAGGCATTGATCAGGTTGCGACAGAACTTCTAAGAGATAAAAGAAAAGAGTTTATACTTAGGATAGAATGGCATACTTGTAAAAATAACTTCAATTGCTATTACCATAATTATCACATTCAAATATATTTTTTGAAAAAGCATATACAAAAAATGTTAAAATTATTGTCTTAATTTCCAATTTTCCATCAAAAAAGTTAAATAATACAAAAACTAGTGTAAATTTCTTAAGAAAAAAAAAAGTAGCCCTAGTATGAAGAATTTCAATATGAAAGCATCGCAAAACATTATTGTTGAACGCATTTACATTAAATTCATGCCCAGCATATCCAATTACGTATTTTCATACAAAACCACTTAATATCTCTCATCCCTTTATTTTCGCAGTATCATAAGTGCGTTCGCATTCGCGAGGCTCTAAATAATAAATCCGTCGTCGACAGTCGTTTTGTCTCGCTGACTTTTCATTCCCTTTGCGTCCTTTTCTCTCACGGCACTCTCTGTTCACATCATTTGTGGGCTTTATCGAGAAGAAACGACGATATGATACGATTAAGTGTTCTTGCACAATTAGAAACCTTGTGGAATCCTTGAGCCACAGACTAACTACACTCAAACAAAAATAATACAGAATATTGAGAGATTGCAAGAAATTTGTTTAGAGATTGTCTTAGACTGTGGTACAAAGTAACCGCTGGTGTTGATGTATGTAACGGTACAAACGCGAGCGTTCATTTACTGTAGGAATGTCAGCTTTCAACAAAATCGAGTTTTAAATTTTCAGTTCCATATGCTCTTAATGCTTTCGTTCGTTAAAAAGATATAATTTGAATACTTACACACGTTTCTGTTCAAAGTTTGCTCAAAAATTGTTGCATTATATTATCATGTTGGTATTTTTTATCTTCACATTTCACATTGTTTACGACGGAACAACAAAACAACAAAAAGCACACAAACCCTTCTCAGCAGTTTTATACAAAAGAAATTTGTTTTGTTCCTTCGATATCATACGCTTTCGCCCCTATTCCGTGTCGTGCGACATTATCTAGCGCTCATTACGAGTCGTGAGACAAAGCCGACCTCCACTCCATTATAATAAAAAGTAAAAATTATCGAGCGACAGAAACGGGCTGCCACGAAATGCTTCCGTAAATTAGTTTACTTTTTTACGTACCCGTTTTGGTTACATATTACGGAAAAATGTTTTAAGATAGTAAATATATAACATAGAGTTCTTTATAACTTTGTCGGCTTTTATAATTTACTTATTATATTTCATGTATAAATATGCTATTAATATTATAAATGCGAAAGTTTGTGTGTGTGTGTGTGTGTGTGTGTGTGAGAGAGAGAGAGAGAGAGAGAGTTTGTTACTCTTTCACGCTAAAACGACTTAACGGATTTAGTTGAATTTTGGTGTGCAGATAGCTGGATATCTGGAATAACACATAGGCTACTTTTATCCCGATATTCCCACGGGATAGGGATAACATTTTAAGATAACAACCACTGGGCCATGAAATTCGGCATGGTTGTTTTTAATGCAACGTCAATGAAAACCATTTCGGGAATTCCCACGGGAATTTTTGTTTGTTATTCCTTCACGCTAGAATGACTGCATGGATTTCGATGAAATTTGGAATTTAGATAATCACGAAATTTGGCACTGATGTTTAAAATGCAACGTCAGAAACATGTAATTTTGTAATTTTTGGAAATCCCGACGGGAACTTCGTAATATCCCGGAATTTCGATACTTCTACGCATACTAATATTTCTACGCGTGCGAAGTCGCGGGTAAACACTAGTAATAAATAACTGTAAACCTGCTGCGTTTATAAATTCTAGCACAGCGTGACATCAAGCGGAACTTTAACTGGTGGTAGATTTTTTGACATTCATAAGTGCTTGTCAGCCTAAATTGAATAAAGATATTTTGACTTTGACTTTGGTCACGTCTTAATATTTTTTGTTTAATCAAAAAAATAAAAAATACATGTCCAATGTTTTCAAATAATTTAACTAATGAAGTAGGTACAAATAATGGAATCTTTAGCATTATCAGGAAATTAACCTATTTAACACAGTTCATTTTTTGAATTCCGAATCGAGACTGTATCATAATCATAGCCTAGCAAAGACGACCATTACTAAATATACTTACTGTGATTTCGTTTAACGGTAATTTATGATTCAAATTGTTTTCATCATCAGCTTTTAAATTTCAACTCACTTCATCACAAATATTTAGCTTATCTGTCATTGCAAAAAACAATTTAGTAGCTCTTTTTATAGAAGCGAAATCCCCGCACTAAAAGACGAGGGCAATTTTCACATGTTCATAAAACAACGAATAGAAAGCCGTAACTCCACATTATGTGTAGTTCCGGAGTCCAAAGCCTGTGCCCATTTTATTTTCCGGCAAGCAATTAAAGCCTCGGCAAAGGAAGCTTTAGTCTTTGTTGTGTAATACGGTGCGTCGGAAGGACATAAAAATATGCAAATTGATCTCTTTGTTAAGAGAAATGCAGTCGTTACTAACAACGAAATAAATTTGGGAGCTTTGACGCATTCACAGCCGGTTGCCAGACCTGAGATTTCGCTACGCGCTGTAAACGCGCATATGCGTTCAAATTACTTCTTGATTACAATAGCGGTGCTGGGTGAAAAACACACATACGCAACACGGAGTTCGGAAAATACGCATCACAGCATTTGTAAAATAACATGGAGATTCTGGCAGGCAACTCATCATGTAAAAAAATATCAAAATTCTAAATTCCAAATTATCGATTAACTGCTGTTTTTTATTCTGTGTTACGCTCTAGTGTTTAACAAGGCGTAACTTCTGATAGAGCCAAATCTGCATATTTTGAAATGTTGTACGTAAATTTTCTGTCACTCGGTAAACAATATTATTGACATTCTTCACTTGAAATATGGGTACGCATACGCTTTAGCGCATGATGCAAATGTTGTTTGCTCAGAACATTTTATGGAGTCTGATAAGTATGTCACAAAGAAAGGTTTGCGGCGACTAAAAAAATCTGCGATTCCGCACATTGAGGTATAAATATAAGCAGCAGTTCTGCTTTCTAAAAATCTACATACCTAGAATAAAACAAAGTACCTACCTACCTATTATTTTCTAACCGACTTCAAAAAAGGAGAAGGTTATGCATTCCACAGTACCTTTGTATTTTTTTGTTTGTTCACCGATTTCTCGGTCAATTGTGGGCCGATTTTCAAAATTATTACACTCTATACTCCTGGGGTGAGCATAAACTATATATATAACTATATACATATATATATATATATATATATATATATATATAATATATATATATATATATATATATATAGTTATATACCTTGTGCCATCCACGAAGACGCGTGATTTGTCAAAATTAGACATTAATTACATTGTAATAAGAACCAAGCTCGAGAGCCTGTTGGAATCATATAAAATAGCCCAGCATACCTTTGTCTCTTTGGAAATTAAAGTTCAATACAAGGTTTTAATTTTAGGTGGAAATTATATCAAACGAGGAAGGTCAATCTAAAACAAAAAGAGCGCGAATTGAAGTTCCTTCTCCCACATCTACATCACCGGAAACACAACACCTGGCAACTGTAGGTTTGAAATGTGCATTTTCTTCTAGTTCTGGACTAATTCCGCCTTTTGAACACTTGTTATTATTTTGTGCAATAAAAGTTAAATACTCAAATATAAGTAAAAAAATACTTCATTAGGTCATTATCGTGCCAGAAGGACATAAATATGAGACGGAAACAGCTTTGTGTACGAAAATGACGCAAAATAATTCCTTCTGTTTACCTATGGCAGATGATAATGTAAGTGTATGTTTGTATATACATAATATTATTTGTAATCATTTTTTTATCCTAGCCCATTTTATGTATTTTCCCGATGAATACCGCGATTTGCAAAACGTACGATAAGGGGCAGGATGAGGATATCGGGTTAACATTTACGCCCGCGATCGCTTCTATATATTAATTATTGTATATTGTACGTTGTGCATCAAAATATTTCCTTCGCATTCAATGCTAAAAATAATAATAATTTATTTTAGATTATCATGCCAGTACCTGTAGATTTTGGAAACGGGGGAGAATTTAATCCTGGGTGTTCATCCTTCATCCAACAAGACCGAAATGTAAGTCTGGCCATTTAAAACATTTTTTTTTTAATTTCTTTTAAATGTTATTAATAAATAATAATGATACATCGCAGGTTGTCATGGAGCAAGCACTAAAACCACCCGATCAAGCAACTGTATTGCAAAATTTGCTACAGTGTATTACTCCAGCAGTTTCCCCTTCAACATCAATAGGATCAGAATTTGATTCTCCACGTAAAAGTATTATGAGGAAAGACCTTATGAAATGCCGCCAACTAATATTGAAGAAAAATAAACAAATTAATACTTTACAGAAGAAAACTACGAGAATGAAGAAGAAAATTGCGTCTATGAAAACGGCCATGACAGTTTTGAGCAAACAGAAAGATGTAGACGAATCTACTCTCACAGATTTGTCCCGCCATATGGAAGTAAATACGACATTTAATGCCATATTCCTTAAAAATAAAAAAAATAAAAAAAGGCCTTTTTCCAAATATCCGCCGGGAGCACGAAAATTTGCCCTAACGTTACATTTTTACTCGCCTGCAGCGTACAAATATTTACGAAAAGTATTTGACACTTGTCTGCCTCACCCTAATACATTATACCAATGGTACAAAAGTGTTGAGGCGAAACCTGGATTTACTGCAGAAACACTGGAAAGGTTAAAACAAAAATACACGTCTGATCACAAAGAAATTATTTGTGCACTGTTGGCCGACGAAATGTCAATACGACAACAAAAAATATGGTGCGGTGGACGATACGAAGGGCTGATTGACATGGGTATAGACACACCAGTTGAAAATGATGAAATGGCCAATCAAGCATATGTATTTCTACTAGTAGCACTGGATCAATCATGGAAAATTCCACTGGCATATTTCTTCATAGCTAGTTTAAAGGCTGAAATGAAAGCAAATTTAATTAGAATGGCTCTTATTAAATGCCAAGAATTAGGTGTTAAAGTCGTTTCTCTAACGTTCGATGGGTGCAAAAGTAATATTTCGTCAATGAAATTACTTGGTTGCAAAATTGACGATATTGACAATCTAAAAACGTCTTTCAAGCATCCATCAGCTTCTCATGAAGTAGCGGTGTTCTTGGACGCCTGCCATATGGTCAAACTAATTAGAAATTTGTTTGAATCCAAAAAATGCATTTATGACAAAGATAGCAAGGCAATTAAATGGAACTTGCTTTGCGAACTAAATTCTCTTCAACAACAAAATGGATTGAATCTGGCTAACAAGTTGACTACGAGACACATCGAATTCAGAAACGAAATCATGAAAGTCAAGTTGGCCACTCAACTTCTGAGTCGCAGCGTTGCAAAAGCGATAGAATTTTGTGACTGCTCTTTGAACCTGCCAACATTTAAGGATTCCGCGGCAACTACAAAATTTATACATATAATAAACGATCTTTTCGATGTACTAAATTCGCGGAATTTTAAACAACCTGGGTTTAAAAAACCATTAGAACCAAAGAATGCGGAAAAATGCTTTAAATTCTTAGAAGAGGCTAAAGCATATTTAAAATCACTGACAGTTCACGTGATCAGAAAAAAAACAATAAAAAAAAAAGTAGAGAAAATAGTTCAGTACAATACTGAAATTGTACCTATTTACAAATGCCAAGCAAACACCGGACTCATAGGACTTTTGGTTTGCATTGAAAGTATCCAGCATTTGTACAAAAATGTTATTGAAACCAAATACCTCTCCTTTTTATTGGCTTATAAAGTAAGTCAAGACCACCTAGAATTGTTTTTTGGCCAAATAAGAAGCCAAGGTGGTTTCAATAATAATCCTAATGCGGTGCAATTCAAAGCTGCATACAAAAAAATTTTGACACACGTTGAAGTCGGAGAAAAATTTACTGGAAATTGCATACCACTGGATAGCATACCAGTTCTAAGCGCAAACGCAGTCACCAACATTAATAACACTTCGGCTGGTTATCGCTTGGACATTGACTTAGAAGAATCCGCGTCTATGGGGGCATTTAAAGAAAGATTAGAGGAGTCCGAAATTCAAACATACACAAACAACTGCGATATAGTTTCTGCCACATTGGATTGCGATCATCTTGATTCCGAGCTGATCAAACAGATCGTAGGATACATCTCCGGTTTCGTTGTGAGATATTTACTGAAGCATATAAAATGTGAAGATTGTAAAGACCACTTGCTAGCCAAAGAAAAAAAAACATTTCATAAATTAATTGACATGAAAGACTTAGGAGGATTGTGCTATAGCTCCGGAGATGTATTTGTTATCTGTAACAGGGCGGAGGTAGTGCTCAGAAAGCATTTACGTTCAGGCGGTAGTAGGTGCGAAAAAGAAAAAATTTGCGTGCAAATTTTAAAAGAATTAATGTATATAAAGACATTGACCGAAGTTAAACACAACCATCGCAACTGGTTAATAAAGTCCATAATTGCGAAATATGTTGACATACGTCTCCATTACGAAGCTAGAAAGACAAATCAAGACCTGAAACAAAAATCTAAACGACAATTATATAACAGCAGCAGCAGCAGCAGTGACGTACGTGACGTACGACGGTGCGCGCGTGCGTATCGTTAGAGCGAACGGTCAGTTTATCCGAAATAAATAATGGCGTTAAACGTAGTTAAGTGCAATAACTGCAACATTGTGATAAATGAAGTATTAGCCTTCGTCCAAAATAAATGTGGATCCATGGACGAAGATGGGCTGGTGCGCATTTGTGCCTCGGCATTTACTGTTGAAGAAATCGAGGTGGCAAAGAATTTGCTATTTAAATCCGTTTCAACAACTAAACGGAACATTATCCGTAAGGGGAATGGGAAACCACAGAGAGACCTTTTTGATATTGTTTATCTGGTAAAGAACACGAGAGTTGATGAAATACCAATCTTTGTGGCGAGACAATTGCACCGATTACCTCCTGTGACCTGGGATCATGTTGATCCTACTAGGCTACTAAAAGAGATAACGGTTATGAAAGAAGACATTCAGTTATTGAAAGAGAGTTACGTCACTTCTGAACAATTACAACAAGTGAAAAGTGAACTTGATATGTTGAAAAACTCATCGATAGTGAATAACTTTGATTGTTACGTAAATTGTAACAAAAGAGGTGCGAGTCGAATGTTAACAAATAGCTATGTCTACGATAGTGGACCCTGTGGTATGTCGCATATTGATACAAAGCATTGTAAGTTAAAAACATCTGATCTTAATGATGACTCATACCAGCAACGACCGTTGAGCGAAGATAACGGCTGCGCAGATTTTCATGCGGAGGGTAGGCGAGCGGAGCCCGGCAGTAAAATATACGAATTAGTTCAAACGCAGCCAGAGTGCATCGAGCGTGGCGCTATGTGCGAGAACGAGATATACGAGCACGCCAATGGAACAAAGCGGGACAGCGATAATGAATCACCTAGAGTGCAGACTGATTCCACATTTAATGAACGCCTCGAAATGAATCAGTCGCCTATTCAGACGCGGACTATGGCTGAAGTTGCCAAAACAGGAGCATGGAAACCCACAACACCCTCAAATCAATGGCAAAAGGTTACAAACAAGAAAAATAAGAACCGGTTTACGGCAAGAATGGGAAAAGCGCAAACAAATAGCCAATGCAAGTTTAGAGCTGCGGGAAATAACACTGAGCTGTTTATCTCGAATGTACACAAAGATACTACGGCTGAGGATATTAGCGAGTATATACTTAAAACAACGCAATTAAGAGTGACCTTGGAAAGTGTACCTATGAAAAGGCAAAAAAGGCATAACGCATTTAAACTTAGTGTGCCTTCCTATATGCTAAGTTTATTTTTAGACGATAATTTATGGCCTGACGGCATATCGTTTAGGAAATTTATTCATTTTAGACCTAAGCCTAAAGAAAGTACCCCAACCTTGAATAATGATTAGTACAAATGGAAAAAATAAAGTGCAGGACACTGTACTAGTGTCTTATAACTGTAAATCCATCAAGCGATCGGTTGACGAGGTGAGGTCACTCTGTAAAATAGCTGACATTATAGCCATTCAAGAAACATGGCTTTTACCGTCGGACTTAGCATATCTCACGTTAATCGACGAAGACTTTGGCAGTACGGGGACGTCAGCGGTCGACACAGCGAAGGGAATGCTGATGGGGAGACCGCATGGTGGAGTAGCTCTTCTCTGGCGCAAAAGTGTTTTTCGTGTGTTTCGATCGTGCCTTGTGTCAATCCGCGTATTGCAGCAATCAAAGTGTCTATGTGCGATAAGACCGTGTTAATTATGACAGTATATATGCCCGCCAACTGTATTGATAATTTAACCGAGTTCTCTGATTGCCTAGGTCAATTAAATGCAATTATTGAAGACAGCGGAATAGAAAATGTAATCGTTTTGGGGGACTTTAATTCCCAACCAAATGAGCTATTTTTTAAAGAGCTAGCTAGTATTTGTGAAGAGCAAAAGTGGATATGTGCCGACGTAAAAAAACTAAGTATAGACTCGGAGACGTTCACTTTTATTAGTGATGCACATGGGTGCAAGAGATGGTTAGACCATAGTATAGTCACATAGTCAGCGTGGTCACTTGTAACTAAAGTTTATGTTAAGCACGATGTGTACAGTTCTGACCACTTTCCTTTGTTTATACATTGTATATTTAATGTCAGTCAACGTAAAGTTGCTTATCGCCCGCCAGAGACTGACAGTGTATCTTGGGGAATAAGGTCGCCAGAACAAATAAAACAGTATTGTAACTTATGTAATAAATATTTGAGAAATATCGACACGCCAGTAGATTTAATTAAGTGTTGCGGATATTTTTGTAATGAGCATCATCATAAACTTATATGAAAATATTGTTTCTTGTTTATGTTTAGCTTCAAATAGTACCTACTGTGATAATGGTTCTAGTAAACACCGGCGTAAGAAGTGTGTCGCCGGCTGGAGTGAACATGTGCGGGCCGCTCACGGTGAGGCTAAGACGAAGTTTAAGCTGTGGAGGTGGCACGGGTGTCCATCATCAGGTCAGCTATTTGAGGAAATGGTTAAGGCGAAGAAGATTTTTAAAGGTAAACTTAAATGGTGCCAAAAGAATCGAGAACAAATAGTAATGGACAAACTTGCTTCTCACCACTCTAGCTCCGATTTTAGTAAGTTTTGGAAGTGCACTAACAGGTTGAGCATGTCACGTGGTCTCCCCGTGAGCGTAAATGGTGTGTCTGAGGCACGGGATATTGCTAATGTTTTTAAGGATTATTTTACTGTTAGGTCCCCACTGGGGCCTGCACGACCCGGCGCTGTGGGTGAGCACCGTCGTGGACCGGTTCCTACCCTGATTAAAGCGCAGGATATTCGTGTTGCGCTAAGAAAAATGAAAAAAGGGAAGTCACCGGGCCATGACGGGCTTAGTATCGAGCATTTAAAGTACGCTGGGGTGCATTTGCCCAGAGTTCTGGCTTTACTATACAACCTGTGTCTGAGTCATTCCTACCTGCCGCCATCGCTCATGCGCACATTAGTAGTGCCTATAGTTAAAAATAGAACGGGCGACGTGTCAGACAAGTCGAACTATCGACCAATTTCGTTGGCAACTATCGCGGCAAAGGTGCTTGACGGTGTGCTCGACACACATTTAGACAAGTATGTGCGGCTACACGATGCCCAGTTCGGATTCCGGCCTGGGTTGTCCACTGAAAGCGCAATTGTTGTGTTGAAGCATGCTGTTAGGTACTACACCGAAAGGAAAACGTCGGTATTTGGCTGTTTCCTGGACCTCTCAAAAGCGTTCGATTTGGTCTCATACGACATCCTCTGGGACAAGCTGGGGGCGGCTGGAGTACCACTTGACCTTTTGACCATTTTTCAGCATTGGTATGGTAACCAAGTCAATGTTGTGAAGTGGGCGAATTCACTGTCTTCGCCATATGTGCTCGAGTGCGGTGTGAGGCAGGGGGGCTGACTTCACCTAAGCTATTTAATTTATATATCAATGCGCTGATCGAGGAGCTAAGCGGCGCTCATGCGGGCTGTTCTATAGACGGTATTAGCCATAACAACATAAGCTACGCCGACGACATGGCACTGCTGGCCCCATCGAACGGTGCGCTGAATGAATTGATTAGCATATGTGAAAAATATGCTGCCTCGCATGGGCTTGTGTACAATGTAAGGAAGACGGTTTACATGGTGTTTCAGGCGCCGGGTGTGGACGCCCCGGACGTGTCGCTCCCTGTTTTATTAAACGGAGCCCCAGTTGACAGAGTAAATCAGTTTAAATATCTAGGACACTTTTTAACTGATAACTTGAAAGATGATGCGGATGTTGAGCGGGAACGCAGGGCGCTGGCGGTCCGGGGCGAACATGCTAGCCCGCAGATTCGCTCGGTGTACAGAGGCAGTGAAAATTACGCTCTTTAGAGCATACTGCACTTCTCTGTACACGGGGGCGCTGTGGGTGGCCTGCACGCAGCGATCCCTTGCCTCTCTGCGCGTCCAGTATAACAATGCCTTCAGGGCACTGTTGGGGCTGCCACGGTTCTGCAGCGCTTCCGCCATGTTCGCGGGAGCTCGAGTGGACAACTTTACTGCCGTCTTGCGCAAAAAGATGGCATCACTTTTAATTAGGATACGTGGCAGCCCAAACAGTCTCCTGAAGACATTAGCTGTAAGAAATGAGTGCTCAATTATGCAACACCTAATTAAAAATACCCTTTCACTGGCTAGCTATAACTACTAACATAGTCGTAAGGAAATACTAACAAAATTTTTGGATCAAGTTGTCTGAATAAATAAAATTATTATTATTATTATTATAACAAACTTACCTTGTTTCAAGGACACTGATTGAAAATAAAAATTAATAGTTATTTTATTAAAAACAAATTTTATTCATAAATATAATATAAATTGTTTGATTTTTTTGTTTTATTTTAATACTACCCACTATTACAAAAGAAATAGGCATCAAATAGTCTTAATTCGGCTGTATATAGATTATCTTGAAAGCGGTAAACATTTGGACTAAAGAAAATTAGTTTAAAAATTACCTTTTAATTTTTTTTTATTTAATTGATAAAAACTTTTTATTACGAAAGTCCTCTCCGAAAGTCCGAATGCAGTCTTTGTTCTAAAACCTCAATTCGTCCGTCTTAAGAAACGTCAAACTCATCCAAGCAATCTTGCAACGTCGCCTTCAATGTAGCAAGTGAAATTAATCCCTCTGCCGTTTCTGATAAGGCTTACATTCATAATCGAGCATGCGTATGTGAAATTGTGGAGTTAGCTGTCAAGTGTCAAGCGTTGTGGAGTATTGCCGCTAGCGAAATTCGACTGTAATGGAGTAAAGACTAGGTTCAAATTTCGTCACGTATTCTTTCTATTTGTTTGTGTGGTGGGATCAGTGTTTCTACGCACACGTAAATATTTTTATTAATTGTGAAATATGGCCGCTAGCGAAATTCAACTGTAACGTAGTAAAGACTAGGTTCAAATTTCGTCACGTATTCTTTTAATTCATTTGTGTGGGTGATGATTTTATTTGTTACACAAACAAATAAACAGTTCGGACATTCTTTGAAGGGGATTTTGTTCGGCAATGTGTATCTACAGTTTAATACATCAGTGCTCATTGGTATAAATTACTCTTCTTTGGGAAAATGCAAAATTCCCTCAGGATAGGTTACATAGAAGTAAGTAAGACAATCCAAATTCGGAGCTGATTTTAAAAATTCTTTCACTAATAGTAATCTGCAGTATCTCTGCTGTGATTGACATAGGCTGCTTTTCTACAGAAGAATGCAAAATTCCCGCAAGATCGAAATACTTAAGTAAATTCATCATTGGGGTTGATTTAAAATATATTTACCAATTGGGAGCTACATTATTCCTGATTGGCATACGCTACTTTTCTCCGGAAAACGTAAACTCCAGGCGGGATAGCAAAAAGTGAATTCAACTTCAGGTTGATTTATTTATAATTGTATACCTAACTCTACCTGAACAGTACCATGACTGGCTGACTGACAGACAACGCATAGCCAAAACTACTGGTGCTAGACTTATAATTGGCATAGATGGCCTAAGTAATAGAGAGGTGCACTAAGGAAAGATTTTTAGAAAATCCCATGGAATAGGAAAATATCTCAACTTTGTTTGTTTCTTTGTTTGATGGGGGTAATCTCTGAAGTTATTGAGCTGATTTAAATAATTCTATTACCAATGGAAAGCTACAATATCCCTGATCTCTCTCTCTCTCTCTCTCTCTCTCTCTCTCTCTCTCGATTTACTGAACACATTCATTATTTTGCAATAGGGTCTAGGTTTTCACATCGTCTCATGTCTGTGATCAGATAAGTGGCGTCTTTGTTTACACTTTTCATAAATTGGATCGAAATACAATATAGGGTCGCCCCCTGCGCAGAGTTTTGCGTAATATTCCCTATTGTTTTAGTAAATTGGTAATACTATACGCACTTAACAACTTACCGCGAACAATTTTCCCTATTAATTTGATATTCACTATGAACCACTTAATTCAATGTAACAAGAACTCGTTATCGACTGTTTATCAACCTGCCATGAGTACAACCAGATCCTCCTACATTGTAAGCCTTTGTGTATTCACTACCCCGAAGTTAATGAGTCTGTACTCGCGCCTTGCGGGTATTATTGGAAAAGTCAACTATCTCTTGTTATCTCTATTATGTATTTTATCGAGATTTTGATGCTAAGATTAGATGAAACTTAGAACTTAGTTTGATAACCTCTAATATAAAAGTGCCATTGGTATGAGAATGAAAACTGTGAGGCGAAACCAATCTTGCATCTACCTCATACTGTTGTAAAGTCTTTTTTTTTTCTAATGCCCACATGGTCGCAACCACATTTACTATTTATTTCTGTCAAACTGTATAGAATATTTGTTTTTAATCCGGCGTTACTTTGCGGAGGTACATATCAATGAATTAAAACAATAACTTTGGTCATCCGCGACCTTAAGCGACTTTTTAGATCGCGGGTTAGCAAAGTACTTAATTCTTTTAGTATATTCGGATAGAATAGCGTAGAAAAGATGAGGAGTGCAATTACAACCAAAAGCGAGTACATTCCTTTTTTAAGATGAAGTGCGTCCTTAGTAAAAAAAAAAAAACATAGATGTGACGTCACACGAAACGTTAACCGGCTATACCGAGGTGCCCTACAGGGCGGTAACAGGAGCAAATAATTTGAACATAGATTATATTAGTCAGACTGGACAATATTAGTCCAGCGACTTTTAAAAACAATGGAATCTTTAGATTTATCCTTTTTTATACAAATTAAATAGTGTTATTAGTCCCATTGAAGTCACGTCTTCACCCTACAAATTATACCAAACATTTTGCTTTAAATTGCTTCTTACAATACTTAAACTGTAAATTTTAATAGAAATAAAAAAAAACTTATTTTTAAAGTGTCATGTCATGTCGTTCATTATGACGAGTACGATCTATGTTTTAATTATTTTGCTCCTGTTATAGGCCACAGCTAATATTATGTCCATAGTTTTTTATTCAATTGGCAAATTAAAAAAACCGTGTCCCATATTTTTTTGAAAATGTAACTGTTATCTTTAGAAACCAAGCCTATTATCCGGGTGTTAAATTAATAGCTTGTAACGTGTGTTTATAATTGAACATACTTAAACCCTTTGAGGATATAGTTTAAGGTATGCCGTAGGCGACAGGCTAGCAACCTGTCACTATTTTACCGTTTTTGTCTAACTTAAAACCTAAAATTGCTAAAAGTGGCTCCGAAGCGGTAACGTTTCGTGTGCTCTGCCAGCCCCATTTGGGAATACAGGCATGATGTTTGTGTGCGTGTGTGTGTGTGTGTGTGTGTGTGTGTGTGTGTGTGTGTGTGTGTGTGTGTGTGTGTGTGTGTGTGTGTGTGGTAAGCCCTTAGGCCGAAAAATCTGTGATTTTGCATAGACTCCATTTGTAATGTAAGTAAATAACACAGTTTTTTTCGAAAACTCATGGGATAGACGATACCTATATTGTATAACCAGAGGCACTGGCGTAAACTATTTCTTATTACAATTACGTTGTCTGCGGAATCAATTACATCAGCTCGTCAAAGATCTGATTACGGAACAACCAAGGAAGGTCTCCAATAATATATATTTTATATTATATTTCCCCGTCCATATTTTCGGAATAGATTTGATTGCGGGCTTGATTAATCGTCTCCGTCATAATACGATGTGATATAAATTTTCGATTTTATTGACTGAATCTTGTCGAGCATTGTTTTGTATTGAAGTTTGATAATAATTCAGTGCCTCTGACTTTTAAATTTAACTTCAGCACTATTTTGTTGCCGCACGACAATGAGTCACGTACGGCCCTGGTTACGGGTAGATGTGTCGAGTTACTAATCCTCCCACAAAAGGATTTGAGGAGCTCTTAATGGACTACGGTACCTTGAGAGGCGGTGCAAGTTAACACATATATTAAATTAAAATGGATAATCTTGATTTCTTCGTGATCAGGTTAACAAATTCTCAACTCATTTACGTTCTCAACGTACCAAATTCTCAACTAACCACGTCCTCGACTTACCAAATTCTCAACTCATCACATTCTCAACATACCAAAATTCTCAACTCATCACGTTCTCAATATACCTAATTTTCAACTCGTCACATTATCATCATACCAAGTTGTCAACTCATCACAATCTCAACGTACCAAAATCTCA